>NC_142929.1:61796444-61808944 GCF_046866305.1 Octopus bimaculoides | reverse complement strand
TTTATCTCATGTCTGTGTGATTACACCAGGAATTTAGAATTGAGTTTGAAGTTTTAACAGTAAAGTATCTGACTATTAAATAGATCTGACTTTGATCTTTGTCTAATTCTATATTTTATTTATTTTCCTCTTTCTTGTGTGTGTGTGTGTGTGTGTGTGTGTGTGTGTGTGTGTGTGTGTGTGTGTGTTTCTGTAGGTAATTATATATTAGGTCTAATCCATAGTTTCAGAAACATGTTGAAGTGAATGCTAGTGATCTTTACTGGGTGTGAAGTAAGTTGCTTTGCTAGTATTTACTTGAACACCTACATAAAACCAAGGCATGTATTTAATTATATAGTTGTCTATACACATGTTTGCATGCACATGTGCACACACACACACACACACACACACACACACACACACAGATACACATACAGAAACACATACAGAAAAACAAACACATGCTGATATGTAACAGACTCTATACATTTTGTTACAAGTATGTATTGAACACTTTAATTTTAATCCCCATAAACCACAACACACATCCTATATAAACAAATGTATGTGTGTGTTCATAGGAGATGCGTTGTGGTTTTTATATATACAACTAAAGTGTGCATGGGTGTAGTGAGTAAATATAGTTTAGTGTATGCAAACAAAAAGAGAGTAGATTATACATGTAACAGATGTTCATTTGTTTAAATAGTTTAACATGCAATTTTGGAGCACACTTCACACTAAAAAATCAGTTTCTGTATTTTTGAAATTATGTGAATTTCAGGGACCATGACACAAATATATCTTTACATAATGAAAGGGTCCTGGTGTTATAAAAGGGCCTATGAGCTATAGCAGATTACTTGATATTCATGATATAAGAAGGTTCTTCTATTATGAGTTGAAGGCAGGTTATGGACACAGATGATTAAATCACTTCAATATTTATAGGGGATGGTAAAATGTTGCTCAGTGATTTAAAGATTATTCTAAAAAACTGTCTTGAGCTTTTTCAGTTATGTCTTGAACACATAGGAATCTGTTGAGCCTAAACTCATCAGAGGCCTGTCTTTAGAGCAGCGGTATGATCCATATCATCAACTGCGACTGATATAAATTACCAATGAGTGGATGAATTTGATTTGTGCAGACTAAATCCACTTGCTGGAGATTAATGTCAATGGTCACACAGTTTAGGGTCTCTTGCATGCTTTACTTTCAATGCTGTTTTTTCCCCTTTTTAAAACTTCATCTATTTGTGCATATTGCTTTTGTCAGTACTGTTATCTCTGTAAACAACCTCTAGCCATTTGTGGATACCTGCACTTCCTCTTTCATCAAGAACTCAATCACAGCATATTACTTTTGCTTGGAACCCCTTATTTGCCTGAAATGGAGAAGGTTACAATAGAAGAAGGGCTACTTTTGCAATGTGTGCAGTTTGAACAACCAATGATGATTAATAAAAACAGTTATGGCCCACTTTCATCTTACTTTTGGAACAAACATTGTTTGTATATGTATATATATACTTAGATATACACATGTAGACACAAACATTCACATAGTCTGGTGTTTTCTATTTCTTATAATTAGAAAGATGATGGATAAGCATTATCAGTATTAAGATTCTATTAAAAATATTTCAAAATACATTACATTTTCTTCATGACTTAAAACTGAAAATCTTCTTGATTGTAGTACAATATTTTTGACATTTAGATACTATACTTCTGTCAACTATGTCCAGACTACATTGGTGTGTGAACGGCTACTGTGTCGGAGTTGTAGTTGATATAGACCTAGGTTTTGTTGCTAACCTATGCAGTAAACTATCATTTATTTATTAATCAGTTATAGCAATTATCCAAAGGGGAAATGTTATCGCTTTTTATTGCAATAATGAAGCAGCAGCCATGTGATAAAAGCGAAAAGATAAGCATAATTTTATAATGTGTGTGTGTGTGTGTGTGTGTGTGTGTGTGTGTGTAAAGAAATAGGATGGAGAAGATGTATTGTAAAATTCATGAGAAAGCAATTGAAAATTTACAATACATTTTGGAAGAAGATGCTTACAGTAATAAAATTAAAGAACAAAGACAAAATTGATGGGAAAATAAAGCAACCAAAAGACAAAAGTCAATGGAAAAGTTTTATATTATTAAAACTTTCTATATCACTTCCGCCCCACTGTGTCTGTCTGTCTGTCTCCCTCTTAATTTTTATCAACGTGACAGTGAAGGATAGGTAGTTAGCTGGTAGCAAGAGCAAAACCTTTTTGTAAATAAGTATTTAACTACAACAAATTGTTTGGTTATTCTTTGATGTAAATAAATAAAAATAACGATAAGAGTAATAAAAATCAAGGATAAAAAATTGTTTTTAGAGAACAAAAACAAAAAAATTGCACACAAAAATATTTATTATCTCTCATAATATTTAATACCTGATGGTTATTAGTGAAGAAATAAACTGGAGCAGGTGATGGTATGTAGGTGGAGAGAGAGAGTGTTGTAAATAACTTTATGAAGACCTACAGGTAGAGGTTTATCTCAACTGGAAATAATGACTTTAGTATAGATAGAGAAAAAGAGTGAGTGTGTGTGGAAAATTGGTGAGAGGAAAGTGCATGATACCTTATAGTAAATGATTTAGTAAACTTTAGACTGCTTGGTGATGTTTGGATATTGATGGAAGAAGAAACTGAAAATTATTTGGAAAATAAGATATTTTTGCTCTGAATTTTATTCTCCACCACTTTCAATCTTGTTTTATGCGGTTAATTAAATGTAGTAAATACTAAAGAAATATTAGTCATTGTTCTAAAGTAGAACATATTTCTATCTTTTATTTTGTTGAATTTGTGTATGTACGTAAATATATACGCGTTTGTGTGTGTGTGTTTTGTTTGTTGTCTTTGAACCCCATGCCAACCCTGGTTGAGCCTCTTTTTGATGAAAGGAGTTCTAGCCGTCACTTCCTGCCGGTTCCCCCCCTGACACAATGTGTCTAGTACTACATTATCCAAAGTGTCCTTCATTTTAAAAGTTAAGTACAGTGTGATTTCGAGGAAATTAAGTTGCTCTTCCCAGCTGGTCAAAAGAATTTGTTCTTTTGTGCATATACCATATGACAGGGAAAGTGGACAGAGAAAGAAAAGTGCCTGTGTGTATGTGTGTGTATGAGATGCAGTAGAATCTTGTCAGTGACCAGGCTGCAATTGGTGCAACAAAAATTTTGACATCAAATAATAAGTGTTTAAGTGAAGATAACAGTTTTTGTGTTTTGAATGGGTAATGTGCTGAAATGTACCTTTTGCTGTGTGTGTGAGTGTGAGAGAGAGTATGTATATATACATACATATATATATATATATATATAAAAAATTTAATAAATATTCAAATACCCCAAACTAACAGGGAGTTTCTACCTCGTAAACAGGAGTTACACCACAGTCATTTGTGATCTTTGCTACCCTGGTATCTATTAACCAATTTGTTTTGTCGGAGTTAATTGTTAACTAAGAGAAAATAAATACATATAACCAAATATATATATATATATATATATATATATATATAATTATGTGTATTTCTTCTATCTTAATGAATAAAAATTCTTCTGATAGAATAAATGGGTTAATAGAAACCAATGTAGCAAAGAACACAAAATAACCGTGGTTAGCTCCTGTTTTTAAGGCAGGAACTCCTTGAAATTTTGGGTATTTGAGTATATTTAAGAATTTAAGGATTGGAGAAAACGCATGTTATAATTGCATACTTTATTCCTACATATGTTTCAAAGGATTACAACCTGTGTGATCCATAGGGATCTTTTAATATCAAAGATCCCTATGGATCACACAGGTTGTAATCCTTTGAAACATATGTAGGAATAAAGTATGCAATTATAACATGCGTTTTCTCCAATCCTTAAATTCTTAAATATATATATATATATATATATATATATATATATATATATATATAGCAAGGGCATCCAGCTATAAAAACCATACCAAAACAGATGTTGCCAGTGCTGGTGGCACATAAAATGTCTTCAGTCCATCCTGTAAAGAAGTTGGTGTTAAGAAGGGCATCAATCCATAAAAACCATGTCAGAACAGACTGGAGCTTGACACACTCCTCTGGCTTACCAGCTCCTGTCAAACTGTCCAACCCATTCCAGCATTGAAGATAAATATTAAATGATGATGATGATTATCTGTCTGTCTGGCTATATATATATATATATATATATATATATATATATATATATACACACCAATGCATAAAATTTTAATATATGAATTTTCATGAAATAGGTTCAAATATGAAATTATCCAATATTTACTTCCATACAAGCATTTGGTTTAATATTTGGGATGAAAGCAAGTCTATGATATGTGTCCATAATGTAATAAGAGGAAGTGAATGTCAATGAAAAAAATAATAAATAAATAAAATAAAACATAGAATAAAAAAGACAATATCTTGGAATTCTGTCAGTCCTCAACAAGTGAATAAATCAGCAAATCTTCTGAAACAGGATCAATACAGACTAAAATCAATTACTAAGTGAGGTTGTAGAATCAAAGACAACCAACCAATTTGAAAATAGATTGATTAATTTGAAGAGACTTCGTAATTTACAAAAAGAGCATGATATAAAACGTTTGCATTTACAAAGTTTGCCTATCAGCCTTAAAAATGGTAGTGGATGAATATCACTTAAAGAGAGAGAGAGAGAGAGAGAGAGAAAAGGAGGGTGAGTATATTTTGTGAATTTACAGAGAGAAAATCCTTTCGTTTTCTTGGTTATGAGGCAAGAAGCTTGTTTCCGAACCACATGGTCCCATGGCTTGACACCTTGGCCAAGTGTCTTTTATTGTAGCCCTAGGCTAACCAAAGCCTTGTGAGTGAATTTGGTAGGCAGAAACTTAAAGAAGCCTGTTGTGAGTATATATATGTATATATGCCATTAGGAAGGGCGTCCAACTGTAGAAATCATGCCTAATCAGATTGGAATCTGGTGCAGCCCCTCAGCTTACCAGCCCTGGTCAAACTGTCCTACCTATGCCAGCATGGGCAACGGATATTAGATGATGATGATGATGATGATGATGATGATGATGATGATGATGATGATGATGATGATGATGATGATGATGATATATATATATATATATATATATATATATATATATATATATATATATATATAAACATTATCAACCACATATATTCAATGTATATACTATGTGTATTTGGCAGTAAGCTGCGATTTGGCATGGAGCATACTCTCTCAAAGCACCAGGTGTTAAAACACTTGAAACAGGCAAGATAACTCACCTCTGGTCCCATCTAGGAGTGATGGACATCAATGTTTTGCCATTTTTGTGGCTTATCAACATCATGTACCCAAACTGAATCAGAGATGAATCATATTACCAGTCCATGACTGATATGCATATAGAGCACAACCTATGTGTGGGTATGCCTGGATACCCACACATACCTTCAAATATGAAGACAAGCAGCCTTTTGAGAGAGCATTCATCATGTCATATCACAGCCTACTAGCAAAATACATGAAGCATAAACGTTAAGTATATGTGGTTGATAATGTTTATTACACTAGCGCTGTGTCTATTTCATATACAAGTACACCAAAATATTAAATCTACTTTTTACAAATTCATACAATTAACTGAAAAGTTTATTTCCTGAAGTCAAAGATATATTTTGAGAATGTGGTTAATGCCAGTGGTGCCGACTGGCTCTCATGCCGATGGCATGTAAAAAACACCATATTCAAGCGTGGTTGATGCCAGTACTGCCTGACTGGCCCCCTGTGCTGGTGACATATCAAAAGCACCCACTACACTCTCAGAGTGGTTGGCATTTGGAAGGACATCCAGCTGTAGAAACCTTGCTAGATCAGATTGGAGCCTGGTGCAGCCTCCTGGCTTGCCAGTCCCCAATCAGACTGTCCAACCCATGCCAGCTTGGAAAGTGGACGTTAAACGATGATGATGATGATGATAATAATAATGAAACCATACATGTCTCCTGTCTTTTTGGATTTTGCTTGATCAATTTTCAACCAAGTTTCTCTGTTGTATATCATTAAAAAATATTGCACAGAGTCAGCTACCAACATCTTTTCTCTTTAGATTTCCTGAAGAAGGTGTCCTAACCCCAAAATATTGAAATACCTAGTAACTGTACTGAGCATCAACCTGTATTTTTAAATTTTTAACTTGCATTGTTTTGGTTTAAAAAAAGAAGCAAATTTAAAACACACACACGTGCACACACACACTAACACACAGACCTGTGCACAGACACTAACACACACACCTGTGCACACACACACACACACACACACACACACATGTGTAGGCATAGGTATGACTATGTAATCATAAAGTTTGCTTTCCAACAACATGCTTTAGATTTTAGTCCCACTGCATAGTAATTTGTGCGTCTTCTACTATAACCCAAGGCTGACCAAAGCCTTGTAATTTATTTTGGTTGTTAGAAACTGAAAGAAGCTGTGTGTGCGCGTGTGTGTACATCTGTGTGTGTCTGTACACGTGCGCACACACACACACACACACACACACACACACACACACGAGTGTGAGTGCATACATATATCTAACTATGTCTGTCCGTCTGTCTATCTATCCACACATGCATCTATATATCAACACACACACACACACACACACACACACACACACACACACACAGAGGTAAAGATGTACTCAACCACATGTGCTTACATGCATATATTTTATATATGTATAAATGATATCTTTTAGATATTTTATTTTAGATATGTGCGTATATATATGTGTGTATGTGAATATATTCTATGTATATATATATTTATACACATGTATAAATATATATGCATATTATGTATATACACACACACACACCCATACATACATGCATATACATCATACACAACCATATATTATATACATACATCTATTAAGATATGGACTTCTCTAAGCTCAGGCTGGAGCCTTGTTTACAATATCTTCAACGTGAAATCTTCTGGAAAGCCTTTATGTTCCAAGGTGGTCACATTAAACTATTTGAGGCATTTTGACAGAAATCAATTTAAAAAATTAGTTTGTAACTATACCTCCTTTAATGTAGTGCTGCCTTTTTGGTAATATCAATTTTATGATATCTTCAACAAGGAACACTGGGAAAATGGAAACGAAAAACACTGAGAATATCTGAGTGAAATTTACCCATGACACACATGGGATCTGTTATGAAGCAAAACATTGTAAATGGTAATCTTATTGAAATATAAACTAGTGTAAAGCCAGTTATGTATGTGTAAAAACTAATCGCTAGAAAGTATATGTTGTATTTTAAATGAAGACATTTCTTGAAGAAAATGATAGAGACAATTAAACTATAGGTGCAGGTGTGGCTGTGGTAAGAAGCTTGTTTCCCAACCACATGGTTCCGGGTTCAGTCCCAGTGTGACACCTCGGGTAAGTGTCTTCTACTATATATAGTCTAAAGCCAACCAAAGTTTTGTGAGTGGATTGGAATGCAGAAACTAAAAGAAACCCCTTTGTGTATGTGTTTGCACCCCCCTCTCACGCTCGACAAATTTTGTTGGTGTGTTTATATCCCTGTAACTTAGCAGTTCATCAAAAGAAACTGATAGAATAAATACCAAACTTTACAAAAAAAAAAAAAAAAAAAGTAACTACTGGTGTCAATAAGTTCAAATAAAATTCTTCAGATCTAATAACTGACACAAGTAAATGACAAAGGATATAGTAAAAAATAAAGGTGGTTACTCCTAGTCTAATAACTGTAACTAGTGAAAGAATAAACATATACAGGTGGGGATTTACGGAGGCAAGTGTGGCTTCGTGGTAACAAGTTTGCTTCCAACTACAAGCTTCTGGGTTCAGTCCCACTGCGTGGAATCTTGGGCAAATGTCTTTTATTATAGCCTTGGGCCGACCGAAGCCTTGTGAGTGGATTTGGTAGATGGAAAATGAAAGAAGCCCACTGTATGTGCGCTTGTATGTGTGTGTCCTACCAGCACTTGACTACTTCCCTGTAATTTAGTGGTTTGGCAAAAGAGATATAATAAGTGCCATGCTTAAAGGATAAGTACTGGCATTGATTTGTTTGACTAAAATCCATCAAGGTAGTGCTCCAGTGTGGCCGCAGTCCAGTGACTGAAACAAGTAATATAAAGATACGTTTAAATATATGAATAGTTTTAAAAAATATATTAAAGAAACGATAGGCGATATTTTGTGGATGAATTATTATTGGGACGTCTTTTAAACCAGCTTCATTTCAAGTTGCTTCTATTAAAAACTTTATTACATACAAAATAATTTGTTTTAAAACCATTTTATTGCTAGAAAATATCAAATTTAGCCGATGCATTCATCTGCAGCAAATTTCTACTTAGAGTTAGCATTATCTCCCCTTGACTGTAAAGCCCAGTCACTGAACTGTCTGCTAGAGCCAGTTGCCTTTACGTACATGTATATTAATCAATATCTACACGAATAGGTTTCGGATGTGCTTGCGTGTGTGCGTGTGTGTGTTTATCAATTTCAGTTTTGAAATTTGATATATATTTAAATTGAAGTTTTATTTGTAGCCTCTGTATAATTGAAATTTGTGTATATTTTATATTTATCACTATCAAATATTTCAAGCAGACAGGAAACAGTAATAAAAATGATAAATAATAATAATGATAATAATAATAACTGTTATGCATTATAGTCTCTGTAGTACTTTATGTGTGTAAATGCAAACACACACACACACACACACACACACACACACACACACACAAATATCTGTGTTTGTATAAATTTATATGTATATATATATATATATGTGTGTGTGTGTATGTTTATGAATACTTTACATATACACAACACTGATTAAAAGCACATGCCTGACAAGTACACCTCCAAAATTTACATATGTACGTATATATATATATATATATATATATATATATATATATATATATATATATATATATATATATATATATACTTTTATTCTCTTATTCTTTTACTTGTTTCTGTCATTTGACTGCAGCCATGCTGGAGCACCACCTTGGGGTGTTTTTTTTTTAGTTGAACAAATCGACCGCAGGACTTATTTTTTAAGTCTAGCACTTATTCTATTGGTCTCTTTTGCCGAACCACTAGGTTACGGGGGACATAAACACACAAACACTGGTTATCAAGTGGTGATGGGGGGAACAAACACAGACACTAAGATACACACACACGCACACACATACGCATCTACCAAATCCACTCACAAGGCTATAGTAAAAACTCTTGCCCAAGATGCCACACAGTGAGACTGAACCTGGAACCATGTGGTTGGGAAGCAAGCTTCTTACTACACAGCCATGCCTGTGCCTCTCTCTCTCCCTCTCTCTGTATGTATGTATATATGTATGTGTGTGTATATCCGGGCATAGCTCTTTGGTTAAGAAGCTAACTTTTCAGCTGTATTATTTGAGGTTCATTTCCACTGCATAATACCTTGGGCAAGTGACTTTTACTATAGCCCCAGATGACTGATGCCTTGTGAATAAATTTGGTAGACGGAGACTATGTGGATACTCATCATATGTATCTTTGTGTTTCTGCTTCTTTCTCCCACCACTTGACACTTGTTGTTGGTTTGTTTGCATCCCTATAATTTAGTGGTTTTGGAGAGTGATAGAACAAATACTAGCAGTATAAAAAAAATAAGTACCAGGGTTGATTTATTTGACTGTACTCCAGAAGGTAGTGCCCCAGCATAAATGTTGTACAATGAGTGAAATAATTTATATATATATGTATTTATATCAGTAGCGACTCCGGCACTTGGGCTGTTCAGGCTTAGCCTGAGTATAAATTTAGTAAAGTGAACGTGTATTTGCAAGCTGAATTAATTTCTGCCAATACTGACTTCAAGTATGTAATTGCAGCCAATGACTCAGGCACCTTTTATTGAGCCTGGTCGCAGTTCATTTATATTCATTCAGTGTCTGGCGGTGTCTTAGAAGTGCCCTGTGTTAGAAAATATCATTCGTAGCAGACATTCTCTTGACATCATTTACACGCGCGTGACTTGGGCTCAGAAGTTACAGCACGAGTTGTTATCTAGAATTGTAAAAATTAAAAGTAATTCAAATTCAATGTTTTCTTGAAACAATAAATTTCTATAGAAATTAATATTTCAATTCCTATCTATGAAAAGTTTCCATTCTACAATATTCTTAAAGGAACAAAAATTTATCCAATAACTTCGGCTAATACGAATGAGCCTGGTAGGTGTAAAACACCAACTGACATCTCTTATCAAGAGTACAGGTGACAGTCAGATTGCTAATGTTTGTTGTGCACTCTGCTGTCATTATTTGATTGCCCACACAGACGTCTGGAAACATCTCTACAAGAAGTTACAATACCTGTGAGAGGAAGTAGGACAGTCTATAGTTGCTGGAGATACCCGCTTCGCAAACTGGTCTGGTTGGGGGCCCCATGACAAGGTTTATGTAGGGTTTGTGGTCTTTGTGTAACCTGAATAGTGCAGGAACATTATTGTTGGATGCGTGGAAATTGTGCGCCGTCCTTTTGATAGGCTGGAGTATGTTGCACCACATTCCCATGTGTGCATTGAGGAGTTTTTCCCACTCTTTCATGTCCCTGCAGTGGAACACCTTTCATGCTGGTGATGTGTTGATGCATAGCCTGGACATAGTTCTGCACACACACACACATGCACGCATGCACGCACACACACACACACACACACACACACACACACACTATATATATATATATACCAAAATAAGCACATAAATGTGAAACAAGGTGGGTAAAAATAGTACTTGAATATCGGAGGTAGAGTAATATGCTTTATAATTATTAAAGCTACAAAAACCACAAAAATATCACAAAAAACTGCTGCTCAGAGTTTCATGTCCCTGTTTCTCGGGCAATTTAAATTCTCAGCCTAAACTGTCTGATGAACAAGAACGTGAAACTCTGAGCAGCAGTCTTGTATGATATTTTTGTGGTTTTTGCAGCTTTAATAATAATAAAGTATATCCATCCATCCATCTTTATATTGATGTGTGTGTGTGTATCTGGGAGTGAATGTTGATGCTGCTTATCTTCAGTAACACCATTTGAGCTGAGGGAATAACATTCTTTGTGTTATCTAGCAAGCAAAATTCATATAGTTCTGTTGGCTTCGACACATGAGGATCACTTGATTGAATAGATGCTTTAGTTATAAAACAAATTAGGGATTTGTAAGAAGAACATTTGGTATTTAGAAAATCTACCACTTGAAACCTTGCTAAACCCATATTATGGGATAAAAAGTACACAAAGTGCGATGCTGCTGCTGCTACTGGGGATGATGATGTGTACTGACACATACACAAATGTGTGCATGCACACACATATATACAGACATACTCACATGTATAGGCTTGTGTGTATAAGAATTTGTTACCATGCATGAGGGTATGTACATATATATGCCTTATCAAATTATATATATATGTGTGTGTGTGTGTGTGTGTGTGTGTGAGGGTGGAGGCGCAATGGCCCAGTGGTTAGGGCAGCGGACTCGCAGTCATAGGATCGTGGTTTCGATTCCCAGACCGGGCGTTGTGAGTGTTTATTGAGCGAAGAGACCTAAAGCTCCATGAGGCTCCGGCAGGGGATGGTGGCGAACCCTGCTGTACTCTTCCACCACATCTTTCTCTCACTCTTACTTCCTGTATCTGTTGTACCTGAAATTCAAAGGGTCAGCTTTGTCACACTGTGTCACGCTGAATATCCTCGAGAACTCCGTTAAGGGTACACATGTCTGTGGAGTGCTCAGCCACTTGCACGGTAATTTCACTAGCAGGCTGTTCCGCTGATCGGATCAACTGGAACCCTCGACGTCGTAAGGGACGGGGTGCCAACAAATATATATATATATATATATATATATATATATATATATATATATATTGGTTTGAAATTTTGGCACAAGGCCAGCAGTTTTGGGAGAGGGGGGCTAGTCGATTGCATGGACCCCAGTGTTTAACTGGTATTTATTATATTGACACTGATAAAATGAAAGGCAAAGTCAACCTCAGTGGAATTTGAACTCAGAATATGAAGATGTAAAAAATGTTGCTAAGCATTTTGTACTGTGTGCTACAGGTTCTACCAGTTTGCCTTATAATATATATAGATATACATGTATATATACACATACATGGATACACACATACACATATATATATATATATATATATGCATACACTGATACATACATACATACATACATACATACATACACATGTACATACATACATACATACATATAGAGAGAGATAGATAGATAAAGATAGTTACGGCTAGTCTATGGGGTTTCATGTCCATAAAGCACTTAGCTTTACAGCGTTTCTTCAGACCCTAA
>NC_142929.1:61773279-61793444 GCF_046866305.1 Octopus bimaculoides | reverse complement strand
ATATATTTATATATATTTTATATATATATTTATATATATTTATATATATATTTATATATATTTATATATATATTTATATATATTTATATATATATATTTATATATATTTATATATATATTTATAATATATTTATATATATATTTATATATATTTATATATATATTTATATATATTTATATATATATTTATATATATTTATATATATATTTATATATATTTATATATATATTTATATATATATATATATATATATATTTATATATATATATATATTTATATATATATATATATATTTATATATATATATATATATATATATATATATATATATATATATATATATATATATAAATAAATATATAGTTTTAGGGAAAAGAACCAAGGTTTACCTGTAATCTTGGATTTTGTCCCTAATATTATATATATATATATATATATATATATATATGTATACATACACACCTAAATTTACACACACATACATATGCATATGTGTGTACATTCTTCTCTGTTTAACTATTTATCTATCTATATATCTCTATGTATATTGAGGTTTGTCAGTGTATAGGGATATCTATATTTTTGTGTGTGCATGTATATCTATCTATATATATATATTTAGTTCTCGCATTCTCTTTCCCAATGCTTGGTTGTGGTACAAGCATGGCAGTAAGGTTAAGATGCTTGCTTACCAATCATATGGTATCATATTTAGTTTAGTTCCATACGTGGCACCTTGTGCATGTTTCCCCTACTATAGCACTGGCTGCCAAAACCTTACTTGTGTGGATTTAGTGGAATGAAACTGAAATAAGCCCCTCATATGTATATATATATATATATATATATATATATATATATATATATATATATATATATATATACACACACATGTATATATAAATAGACACACACACACACACACATATATATAAGCAAACACACATGTAGAATATAATTTGATTGAGCTTGCTTGGACATTTTTAACCCATGCAGGGCGCTATCCATCTCAGTACTGCATTTGTTGAAGGAGCTCTTTGGGGAGGTATCCAGTGTCTCTGGCGGGTTGATCTACATATGTTGTGTTTGGATAATCTGCTGATGTACAGTCATGCTTTGACACCCAGTGCAGTAGGTCACTTGCTCCTCAAAGTGCAGGTACCTTTCTCTTATGGTTTGTAACAAAGGCTTCATCAGGGTGAAATTTGAAGTTTGTAAAATGTTTGTGAACTACGTGAGGCTGTTCGTGTACAACACAAACAGTCAGCACTGTGTGGCAATATTTGAATAGTTTACAAAGCAAAGGTGAGATGGTCATGGCTGGAATATCCTTAATCCAGAATTGATCTGGGGTTAAACAGCTGCAGCACACTGTTTACTTTACTGATTCTATTTCTAATATTGTCATTTCAGCCATTCCATGGTACCAGTTGTGGTCAAATACTTAGTTATTCAACTACAATAGTCTTAATCTAGCATTTAAGAATAGCGAATAAATTTTTCTGTTAACCTTTATCTTCCAAAAAGTAGTGTAAGACTTTACAAACTATTTATAGCTTTCTTAATGGATGTATATTTATGAATGAATGAATGAATGAATGCGCGCGCACACACACACACACACACACACACACACACACACACACACACACACACACACACACACACACTTGTGTGAGTGCTTTTTTCCAGTCCCCTTTAACATAAATGCAAGCTGGGGCTTAAAACCTTGAGAGGAGTACATTAAACCATAAGCTCTATGGGAGGTTGTTAAGGTCTTTCAATTTTACCCTTTTAGTAGATATGAAACCTAAGATTGAAATAAAACATTAGCTCTAAGCAGGAAATGACCTTTGTACCAATGGGAGCTGTTCTTGTTCCCTGCTACTGTCAGGCTTGTTTTTATCTGAGTTTATTCTAGTACAAAACACCACATTAAAAAAAGAAAAAAAAATGGACATGGTTTATTCCTATTTCCTTTCACCCTTCCTTTCAATGTATAGTCATCTGGGTAAAATATTTTCTCTAAATAAATGAATGCATTTCTTCTTACACATTATTTTTATTTTTTAATCCCTGTTGCTTTAATGTAATTGTTATTTTTTTAGTGAGTTACATGTCTTAGTTTCAAGAGTCTTGGACTTCACTTGTATTTGATTTTTAATTATGAGGTCTTGCATTTGATTCCATTGTGGCACACCTTGGGCAATTATCTTTTGTCATAACATTTTGAGTGATATTGGATATAAATGAATGGTATGAAAGCCTGTTGGATGGAATTCTTTCTTGCCTTTACCCTCCAACGCAGTATAGCCCACTTATAATTGAATTTCATGTCGCATAATTTCTCGCTTCTGTACTTATACTCTGCCATGAATGTCTCCCTTTCTCTAGTTCCTTTTGTGTTGATCTATGCCATGAGTTCTTAGGCCTACCCCTCTTTCTATATCCATCCGGATTCCACTGTAAAGCACTTTTCGCTGCATTAGGTGTGTCCTTTCTAATTGTGTTACCAATCCACTTCCACTTTTTCTTAAATATTTGCTCTCTAATCGAAACGATTCATTCTTTGCCATAGCTCTATATTGGATGGACAGTTCATGTAATTCAAAGGACTAAACCTTTCACTTGCTCTGTCACAAGCATTTCATTGTTCATGGCATACTCAGTCATTTATATATTTTAATTGACTGATTAGATAGTTTTTTCTGGTTCAAACAACTGGATTATTATTGTTAAAACCAACATGAAATCTATTTATATTTTACTTATGAAGGTTTATTCCAAATTAATTTGTCTTAGCAGTTTTGTGGACCTTGCACTCTTGTTGTTGGCATTAATAGATATGACAAAATTCCATTAAATGTGTGAAAAATCTTAAATGAAACAAGTCTTTTATAATTGTTGATATTGTGGTATTGCAAGATTGCTACTGTGGTTGATGAGGGGATATTATCAGAAAGGACATACTCATGATCTTTTCCCAGTGGTTAATTTATTCACTGAAGAGTATTTGATGAGAAAATCTTTGGTTTTTTTATTCTAACCATCATAGCTAATGTTTCATCATCATTGATTCTATGCTTTGACTGTTGGTTTTGGTTTTTTTCTAAGACAGCATTGATGATTATGTAGTCCTTTCATTTGATGTTTAAGATAGTACGAAGCTTTTATTGCTGGAAGTACTCCAGCTTTGCGATGTTCTTACAATAGAGTGTCCATATTTCACAACCATATAATGATTTTGAGATGATAACAGTTTGATAGACCATTGGTTTCATTTTTGGGTTAGCTGTTTATTCTTAATGATCTAATTTGTTAGTTTTCCAAAAAACGAACTGGTGGAGAAAAAAATTTCTGTTACACATCTTTTTCCAAAGTATATTTGTTGGAAAAAATATTTCCAATATAGGGTAAGAGGTCATGTTGTTTGAGAGATCTATCAGAGATGGTTATATTGAAATGAAAGAGGTTGGTTTACAGAGCAAGATGGACAAGGACTTTAGTCTTCACTGTGAGGTAGAAATGATTCTATGGACTGGTGAAATTGTTGACTGATTTTGGGAGTTCCTGATGTATGTAACAGAGTAATTTTGCCATCTCATATTGAGATGTATTGGATGATAGTAAATTGCTGAGATCAAAATATCATCATCATCGTTTAACGTCCGCTAGTCCACCATCAAAATTTTCCATCAAACCTTAGTCACAATTTATGTTCCTAACACTACCTGAATGATAGCTAAGTTATTTTATTAAATCCTTTGTTATATTTAAAGTAACTAAAAGAAACAGAGTATCTCAAAATGAAAGGGTTAAAAAGCATGGAAGACAAGTATGAGGAAAAGAGTAGATGCAAGAGTGCAACCCTCCTTCAGTTCAGAATCACAAAGATATAATGAGTTACATGACTAATCTATTGTGATTTGAGTAATCTCCAGCATTGTAGAGTTTGTCAGGTCCTTCATCTACTTGGGCTCCACATTCGCCAACGATAGAGACCTGTTCCTAGAGATCTACCACCTATGTCGGTCTGGCCGTTGGGGGCATATACTCCCTACGGAAGCCTTTTTGGCACCACTGCTCTATCTCCTGGCAGACAAAGCTCTGCATCTACAATACACCAGCCCTCTCTATTCTCTTCTATAGAGTAGAAATGTGACCCCTCTTGAAGACCCTAACAACGATGATTGATGGCTTCAATAGTGGAGCCCTGAGAACTATTGAGAACATCAGAGCTATCCATTGCATGCACTGGTGCAAATATGTCTTCCATCTCCTGCTAGATCATCCTACCAGGGCTTTACTCTACTCTCATTTGATGCAAAAGCTGTGGGCAGGAAGAGGCCTTGTGACAAGTCCCACACCAGATGGCTGAATGTGATAAGGGAAGATTTCCAGAGGTTCAACATTACTTTGGAGGATGCAGAGGGGTTGGTACAGAACTGCCAGAGATGGAGAGCACTGGTGGACTTGGTTGGTTTTATGCATTATGACATCTCTGGGACCGCTAACCTGGGATGACCCCAGCCCCATCAAGCAAGAACATGAAGTGAAGTGAAGCAAAGCAGTGTGAGTAATACCATGTTGATAGTGTTATAAGCAATTACTTATTAATATATTTTCATGCTCAGTAAACATGCTGCTATTTCCATCTCAAATCAGTTTTGGTGTGATGTGAAAATTAGTGAACTGTGATATATGGTTGGAACAGACATCTGAAAACTTGAACTTGCTACTGTTGTGGACATATTTACTTATCACATACACAAAGATTAGTGTTAAAAAAACTCTAAATATAAGCATATCAAAAATATGTCTTTATGAAAATTGATATAGGTGAAATATGAAATAGCCGTGCTGTATATTTTGATTGACATCTCTTGATTCAGTTAGAATGATTTCAAATGTTTCTACAAAACTTTAGTTCCAAATCTAGAGCCAGCAATATCTGACATTTTAAAAGTTTAAAGGAACAAAGCAGTTTAATATTTCATACTGACCTGTTCCAAGTTACACTCAGAGATGAAATTTTAGCTTTGAGAGTTCTCTCAGTGACCAGTGAAAAAGAAGATCGAGAGACACACACACACGCACGCACGCACGCACGCACGCACGCACGCACGCACGCACGCACGCACGCACGCACGCACGCACGCACGCACGCACGCACGCACGCACGCACGCACGCACGCACGCACGCACGCACGCACGCACGCACACACACATACACACACACACACACACACACACACACATACACACACACACACACACACACACACACACACACACACACACATGCACAAACACACGCACATTATTTTATTTATAAGATAATATTCCATGGTGACTGTCATCAAAATATCATCACTGCTGTTGTCATCACTATGAGAATGATCATCACAGTCATAAAGCTCTACTGTTGTACTAATACTGCTACTATACCACTAGCAGCCCTATCACCACCACTACCACTTCCACTAGCAGCAGCAGGAGTTCCATCACCGCCAGCAACACCACCACCACCACCACCACATCATTCACACAGCTTGTTCATTTTTAAACATGTTGCACACAAGAGATATAATGCATCTTATTTAGATTTATAATTATTCAATTACATAATTTTGCATGATATTTATTCATCTAACTTAACAGACTTCACATAACTAACCAAATCTGAGTTGAAATTTGATGGTAAGCTAAAAAATGCAGGTATCACACTGGTAAATCCACTGTATTGGTCTAGTGAAGAGTAAATTATAATCCAAATAAGACAAAGGAAGTTTAGCACATCTTCAATGACCACTTACAATTGTTTTGTTACCACACTGTTTTTAATGTCGTTGCATGCAAAAGTTTCATGTGGAAAGTTATGTAATATATGCAGTTTTATACCTTAGAGTGGCTCTTCATCGAACTTTCACACCAAAAGGTGTGTTCATAAAATGGTGTTCAAGGGTGGAACTGAAATATTTGTAACTGGTCATTAAAGATGTGCTAAACTCTTTCCTTGTCCCCTTGTTTGGGTTGCAGCTCTCCGGCTTACCAGTTCCAGTCAAATCGTCTAACCCAAGGGTTTTCAAACTTTTTGACTTGCGGACCCCTTTATATTTCAGGCTTTACCTTAGGGTCCCTTATAAACGCTTATGAAATTTATACATAAATATGTGCTTAAAATAACATATATTTTTGCATTTATTTATTTAACAGTATTTAACAAATAGGTTTATTGTCAATTAAAAGATTTCGATTAGAAAACATATATTAAATCAAATTGCCCATAAAAAGTATTTGCTGTCTACGGACCCCCTGTCTTGTTCTTGCAGACCCCCTGTGGTCCGCGGACCACAGTTTGAAAACCCCTGATCTAACCCATGCCAGTATGGAAAGCAGATGTTAAATGATGGTGATGATATCCAAATTTAGGAAATGGAGCAGGTAAAATCCAGGCTACATATGTTTCCTAGCTAGCAGAATCTCAGAAGTAATAATTACTCAATGAAGGGTACTCCACTAACTACTCATCAGGCCAAAGATACCTTAGTTAAATGAAGGTTACTGTAACTTTCATTTAACTAAGGTATCTTCGCCCCTATGAGTAGCTAGTGGAGTACCCTTCATTGAGTAATTATTACTTCTGAGATTCTGCTAGCTAAGAAACATATATAGCCTGGATTTTGCCTCCCACATTCCCTAAATTTGGATTTTTATTTACATACACAGCAATCCCAGTTGCTAACCATGAACTATAAAATAACTTTTTTCAGCTTATCGAACTTCAGTTTGAAAAAAATTTACAACTTTCTACATCAGTAAACCACTATTGTTCCTGAAAGTTGTTTTCTGTATCTTCTATGGACTGCTTGGAGTTTACTAACTTCCTACTCCTGGATCCTTGGATCTTACCTTTCCTCATCATTATACACATATAGTTGAAATTTACAGAAAAACAAAAGATGAAGACAGGTGTATAAACAAGAAGCAGGTGTATTAGTTTGATGCTCGGGAAAGTGAGAAAGTCTTTTACATTTTGAGCCTATGCTCTTCAACAGAAAGGAACACAAGGAAATAAATAGAGAGAGAATAGAAAAAACTTGTGGATTTAGCAATCAATATAATATATATATATATATATATATATATATATATATATATATATATATATATATATATATATATATATATATATATATATACATACAGCTGATATGGAATGAAGAATCCCTGCATTTGAGAACATGCTTCAGAAGGCTGCTATGCATCCCATACACAGGACACAAAATGAACACCGTTGTCTGGCAGCAGGTCAATGAAGACGCTAGCAGACAGGAACCACCCTTTGCACAGGTAAAAATACAAAAGCTAGTCTGGTATGGTCATGCACTCTGCAACAACTCCCTGTCCAAAATCATCCTTCAGAGCATAGTTGAAGGAGGGCAAAAGCGAGGCAGACTGAGAAATTCCTGGGCTGACAACATGGAGGACTGGACAGGTCACAACACTGTGACCCTGCTATAGGGATCAGATCAGAGGCAGTGATGACTGGCTGCACCAGTTAAGGGAACTTGATGATGATGATGATGTTATATATACGTGTCATCAAAGTGAAGAGGTGTGGTTTAGTGGTTAGGGTATTCAGCTCGTGATTGTAAGGTCTTGAGTTTGATTCCTGGCGGTAGGCTGTGTCCTTGAGCAAGATGCATTTTATTTCACATTGCTCCAGTCCACTTAGCTGGCAAAAGTGAATTGTACCTGTAATTCAAAGGGCCAGCCGTGTTACATTTTTTGTCCCTGAGAATTATGTTAAGTCTGTGGAATGCCCAGCCGCTTGTACATTAATTTCATGAGCAGGCTGTTCTGTTGATTGGATCAACTGGAACCCTCACCGTTCTAACTGATGGAGTGCTGGATTTTTATGTGTATCATCATTATAATCTAATGTCCATGTTCCATGCTAGCATATACCTAATATACACACACATATCTACCTCTGTTTATATCCACATGCACATGTGTATATCTGTGTGTGTGTTTTTGTGTGCATGCTTGTGCACACACATGCACACACATTTTGTTTCCTCTCTCCATTCCTTTACCATCCATATTTGGTTTGATTAGCACACAGACCCACAACATCGAAATAAAATAATACCAAATCCAATCCATAATGTTAAAACATACAACATGTATATAAAGCTGTATGTATGGATTCAAAGTCTTTGGCTCACTGTTCTCAACTTTGCAATGATTGCATCGTCCTAGTCTGTGGCAAAATTGGCAAGCTAAGAAGCCGAACAGCTATTTCTGTAATTGTTAGCAGTCCCCAGTGACAATGTCATTGCCTAAAATACACACATTCATTTTTTTCAGACTCAGTCTTCAATTGAATTGATACAAGTCTAATAAAGCAGTAATTTCCTGCTTCAGTCTATTTAGGTTTTTTTTTATCTTTCGTGAATTTATTTATTTTTTATATTTCTGTGATTTTTGTATTATTTTATTTATTTATTTGTTTATATTTTTCTTCTTCTTTCTCTTTGACTTTCAAAAGCAGCACCATTTGGCCAATTTCCACTGACACAGAGGAGGTGGAGAGGGAGGATTTCTTCCCCCTCCGTCCATGCCCCTCCCCCCACTGTTAATTCTTTTAATCTCTTTTTCTTTCATGTTTTTTCTCTTTTTAATTTTCTGTTTTTCATTTTTTTTCAAGTTGTTTCTGATTATTAATACATTTTTTAAAAAAATTTTCATTAATTTTTATTTTCTACATACATACAATAATTATTAATAATGATGATAATGAATATGGTGACGATGATGATGATAAGTAATAATAATAGCATTTCCTTCAGTATTGATAAAAGACTTAGTTTTTTTTTTTTGAAAATCCAACTAATTTTTCTACTCACTACTACTACTACTACTACTACTACTACTACTACTACTACTACTACTACACTGCTGCCACCACCATTGCCACTGCCACTGCTGTCGCTACCATTGCCACCACCACCACCACCATTGCCACCACCACCACCACCACCACCACCACCACTTAGTTAAAAAGGTTTTAATCTACACTTGTCAGTTTTTTTTTGTATATTAGTTTTTGTTGTTTTTCTTTCTCCTGATGTGTAAACAGTTTTCTTTTAAAGACACAACTTGTAATTCTAGCATTTATCCTTTTTCTTCTTCTTCCTCAAATTCATGTATATGTAAGTATGCATGTATGTATATACATATGCATGTATGTATATACATATGCATGCATGAAGGTATGCATGTATATGTGTGTATGTGTCTGTATATATATATATATATATATATACTAATGTGCATATATACTTGTATACATGTGTATGTGAACATGTATACATATTCGTTGATATGTGTGTGTGTGTGTTTGGATGACGTGATGCATGCATGTGCATGTATACTCACACATTTACATGTACACCAAACTTCTTTATTTACTCTCTATAATATCCATTTATCTTTTGATCAATTCAATTAGATCTGTGATGGAATGTTGTCGGATAATCAATGCCATTTCACAGAAATCATGCAGTGTCCCTAAGTGCACATTCTGTCTCATTTACCGATCTCAATTTTCTGCTGTCCAATGCTATGTTGTCTGATGTCTTTGCATGCTTCAGCGCCCTCTCAGAGTGTCTCTGGGAAATTGTCAATTTTGAATAGCGTCACATATGTGATAATTGCCTCTTCATAGCAGAGACAGTTTTAGAAAAGAAAGTTCAAATTCTTGACCCAAGAATGAATCTTAGGACACAGAATGCTGCCTTGAATTCCACGATTTAGTAATTAGGTATTTTTTCTCTCTTTGTGTTACAGCAAAGAAGCTTTTTTTCTTTTTCATTCCTCTCCAATAAAAAGTCCCCAGTATTTGGTTATTTGGAAAGAATCTATGTTGCCATATCTTCTTTATTTTTCCACCTTATTTTCCCTTCTTTTAGATTCACCTTCTGTCTTACATACTCATGCACATATCAAAAATTCTATATCATATCATTTTTCCTTATATCTAAAGCTATAATATTGAACTGTGAAATATTCTAGCTTATTTATTTTTACCATTTTTTTCTTCCTTTTGTTTCCTTATCCTTCTTCATATTTTAAGTTTAGTAAGCAAATTCAATTGAGTGATCAAAGAAAGATCCTACATAAGTCACAAAAGATTCACAATAAGAATTTGTCAAAAGTGTTTATTCAATTTAAGTGTATTGGGAACCAAAGAAAAAAAAAAATATTTAATGTATTTTTCTATGTGTCATGGTCAAAATCTCCTTTCTACCTAATTTTAAAACAAAGTAGGGGGAAAAAAATATTTGAAATGAAAGAAATGCTGTCTATTGTTGAGAGTAGAGTGAGGCTGTGCAGCGATGAAGTAATCTAATTAATGAGAAACAGATGCCTCTTGGATTACAAAGAACAAAAGCATACTTTTTATTTTAGAAACTGTCACATACCAGGTATTTTGTAAATGAAGTAAAATAGAAATTTATGTTGTTTCTTCAAAGATAAAATAGAAATGATTGAAACCTACTAAGAATTTTGCCAATTTTAGATAATTTTTATTTATCATTGTATTTTTATTTTCAATTCTTAGCTGTATTCTAAAATTATGGATGTCTCTGAAAATAAAAATGAGGACAGATGCAAATGTTATTCTGAAATCTAATTAATGACCCCTATATCTCTGTTGCTTCCATGTAGTGTTATTAGATTATTAGTTTTCTAAATAGCTTCAAGCAAGGAGTTTTGTATAAGGCAATCTCTGTTGATATGAAGATGCAAGAGATAGATACATCTTTACTCGTTTCTAATGTGAACAATTTACTTTAGTCTCTACTTTCCATAAGTAAAACTTGCAGAAACTTTCCATGTTGCTTCATTAAGAGCTACTTTCAAATAGAAAAAAAAAAAAAGAAAAAAGAAAGAAAAAGAAAAAAAAGATTAATTGTCTTATTGAAAAATTTCAATCAGATAAATAATAATCTCAGGTGTGAAACCTAGGACGTAAGTCAAGTATACATTTTAAGATGTTTCATGGCATTTCATTCCATCTTTATATCTTAACTTATGATATATCTAAGAAATTAATTCATGCAAAACAGTGAGTGAACTTTTCTGTTTTGGGGCTTCTGAACTGTCTCACCTTGGTTATGCCAACGTCATTAATCTTTGATAGTAGTTTGTAAATCAACAAGAGGGTAGACATTAATTACTTCTTATTGGTGTAGCAGAAAAGCCAAGAAGACACTGGCTGTGTTCAAACAAGAAGACACCGGCTGTGTTCAAACAAATTGAAGAATGTGATCGAATATTCAGTTAAATAACTCATGAGAAAAATGGATTCTTGACCTTTACTTAAACACAATGAGATTTTTCAACTTAACATCTTGTATAAAGACTCATACTTGAAACTTCTGTCATCACCCTAATATGTAGCTGCTATTGCATTGTACTAAATGTTGTTATGATATTTTTGTTTCTATCTTTATTAGATATTTGTTAAAAGGCAGTTTTGTGTCAGAGTTCAGTCATTTATGTCTATTCTGCTTGTGTCACCCCCTTGCTGGCTTCCACTTGAATAATGATGGTCATGGAGGGAGGGGGTGAACTGTTCACTGTAATGCAAGTAACCAACTGTTAATTGAGGTCTTTTCATTAGAACTTCGTGTCCAGAGTGCCTCTGGCTTTAGGGGGACTGTAATGATATAAATAATTCATTGAGTGACCATTAATACACTGGAGGCTGTGTACCAATAATAGCTAGAATGGATTATAACATTGATGACCTCCATATATCATGTCATATTGCTTGTAAGCTTTCTTCACTAAAATTTTGTTCCAGTTTGCTGGTGTCCAGACAATAATATAATGAAAGATAAGATGAAGGAATTTCCGTAATCTAATTGATTTAACACAGTCAGAAATCAATTTCTCTATTGCAGAAATATCATTTTAAAATGCCTCTATTTACAACAGAAATTTTAAGCCAAGTTAATATTTATTGTTACCTACCTATCTTTGTTAATTTTTCTCCTGGTATTGGCTATTAATTTTGTTATGGGGACTAGGAAACTTTCTGAAATATTAGCACTTTCCTTTTTCTCTTGAATAAATTCTGTGTAGTGGAAATAATCTACCATTTTTGCAAAGTTTAATTAGATGAAGCCGTTTTTTAAACCTAACATAATATTTTCATTAAATTAGTTATACACACATACAAACATGTACATCTTTAAAGTAACTTTAATGATACACACACACATGCACTTATATTTGAACCTTACTAATACATAAACTAGAAAACATGATAAGAGAAAGCAGTATTCACAACTTTTTGATCACTGTTCAAACCTTGCTTTGGTAAAACACACGAGTGTTGAGTGAACTTTCCTGACAGAGAAATACTTCGTCAGATGCTTGTTTGTACCATGAAGTGTAACTAACTTTGAAAATCCTTAATGTCAGTGCAGATCTATTTACCTCATGCTAGCAGGTTTCAAATAAACATAAAATCTGTTGTTGTTGTTGTTGTTGTTCTTTGATACTGATACCACGACTTTCACAATTAATATCCGTGATATGAAAAATAGATGTAAGTCAAAATTACCTGAATTATGGTGGAACATTTAAAACTTCCTTTGCCCTCATGAGGAATGGAATTATAACATGAATGAGCATGATGATAAGCTTAAAATATAAATTGCCATTTATCAACCGAAGTTTAGCATCACAACAGCAATTTAATAAGTCTTGCTCAAGGGCACTCTGTGCAAGGTTTTGCTAGTTTCTTAAGGTATCTATTTCAGTTTCTGAGTTAAAATTATGCTACTTTCATCTTGCTACTTCATTCATTTCAGGATTAATGAAATAAATTCCGGTGAGAGTGTGAGGAAGTGGTGATTATTTACATGTCACATCATAAAATGTATCATGTATTTAGAAAAAAATGAAATAGTAAAACAAAGCAAAGACAAATAAAAATGAAAAGTTAAGTGAAGCTATGTTGTTTTGGTAGTATCAGGGGTTTGATATGTACTTTAGATAGATCATCACCATACAAGGTAGTTTTTGCTGGGATGGAGGTATTTCCATAGTTACTTGTCTTTTTTTTATGTAATCACCAAATCTGCTTCAAAATTCTCCATATCATCTTTAACATGGCAGAGTGCCTCAATAAAAAAAAAGATAGTCCTGTATAGAAAACATGTGTCATACAGGTAGCTGTGTGAATGCTATGTTAAATCAGTTGTCTCCAAGCAATAGGACTTATCAAGCAGTGCTGACCATGGCTATCCTACAACAATTGCACTTGTTTTTCTGCACTAAATGCTCTATCAAAACACACAGGACACACAATACATTGACTCTGTTGGCTGCAGTGATGCATCAGAGTTAATGAGGTCAATGAATCATTGCTGGTCAATAATGATATTTTGACTTAATTTCATTGTGGCTGGAAATAATTTTATAGAACTTGTATTCATAAAGCCATGAAGAGAGTGTCTTTATACAAAGGGAAATTTTCTCATGTTTGCATAAACTCTATGATACAGTATGACTGTAAAATGTTAGCTGTACAGTAATATGTAATAGATTTACACTGTAAAAATGCAAAAAGGAAGTAAAGGCTATGAGGTTTCAAGTTGGAGGCTGTTCGAAATATAGCAAAATCAGCCTACCCCAATATAAAATCCTGAAAATTTTCAATTCTTATTCCTTCAAAGAATGGCCTTGCTCAAAGCATTAAAACTCACCTCTCGTCTCACATTCTATCTTACTTTACAGATTCTATTAATTGCAGTATAGTTTGAATTCTACTTCATTTTTACAGAAAAAGGTTCATTACCAGCATCGTAAATCATAAAAAAAAGAAAAAAAGATTTAGTCTTTATGGGAACCTCTACACAGCTGTTTAATTTGTTAGAAATTGCAACCAAATTTCCCTTAAATCTTAAAAAAGAAAAGACATATTGGATAATGTACAAAAGATTGGAGGGTCATGGTAAGAGCAAGATGGGTATATGATAGATGGTAGAATATTTTCAATCCCTGTTATATTGAAGCTTCTGTTAAGCCCAAAACCATCTGTAGTTGAACAAACCCCTACAGAAAGGGATTTCAGCTCAGCTAGGGTCATTCTATCTTCCTGTATATCTATGAGTATGTTGGCCAATATATCTTTCCTTTGTTACGATAGTAGGGTACCAGTTATAGGTACCCTACTATAACTGGTCCTCATAAAAGGTCCCCTCATTGGCTTATCTACATTGATGTGATATGTACTGGTAATGTGAGAGAAGTTCTTGAGTTAATTCTACAGAAGGGGATGACCATGCAGATACCAATGGTCCTTCACATTAACCCTTTTGTTACTGTGTTTATTTTGAGATGCTCTGTGTTTCTTTCAATTACTTTAAATATAACAAAGAATTTAGTAAAATAACTTAGTCATCATTAAGCTAGTGTTAGGAACATAAATTGTGACTAAGGTTTGGTGGAAGATTTTCATTCAAAACTTATGAAAACAAGACATTTGTACTCAGAGCCAGAGCCGGTTTCAGCTGGGTTGGTAACGAAAGGGTTAAGAAGGGCATCCAGCCAAAAAAGCCATTCCAAAACAGATCTTGCTGGTGCTTTGTAAAAAGCACTCAGTCTATTCTGTAAGGTGATTGGTGTTAAGAAGGGCACCCAGCCATAAAAGCCATGCCAAAACTGACAGTGAAGCCTGGGTGCAGTCTTCTGGCTTTTTCACCATCATCATTTAACATTCATTGATGATGATGATGATGAGGTCTAAGTTGATTGTAGTGCAGAAGGAAGAACCTTGTTTTCTGTTGTCACCTTCATAATTTTCCACATAGGTATATTATGTGTTGCAAACAAGTATAATGTATATACATATGTATTGCAAAATGGAACTGATTACATACATGTATATTGTATATTGTAGAACAGCTCAGATTACATACATATATATTGTTGAACAGCCAAGATAACATAAATATAGATTATAGAACAGCATAGAGTACATGTATATGTGCTGTAGAGCAATACAGATTACATACGTATATATATATATATATATATATATATATATATCGCTTTTACTTGTTTCACTCACTGGATTGCAGCCATGCTGTTGTACTGCCTTGAGGAGGTTTAGTTGAACAAATTAGCCCCAATATTTATTCTTAAGTCCACTTATCCTGTCAGTCTCTTTTTGCCGTATTGTTAAAGTATGGGGACATAAACAGACCAACACCGGCTGTCAAATGTTGGGTGAATGTGGTAGTGACAAAGACACACACACACACACACACACACACACACACACACACACACACACACACACACACACACACACACACACACACACACACACACACACACACACACACACACACACACACACACACACACACACACACACACACACACTGGGCTTCTATAAAGTTTCTGTCTACCAAATTTACCCACAAGACATTGGTTGGGCTGGAACTAAAGTAGAAGATACTTGCCCAAGATGCTATGCAGTGGCATTGAACCTGAAGCTGTAGTTGCAAAGCAAACTTCTTAACCACAACCATACCTGCATCTAAAGTACTTTGCATCAGCTGGGAATACACATTTTGTAGAAGAGTACAAATTATAACAAAATGTATTGTTGAATGGTACATATTATATATCTATATATTTTAGAACAGTACATATAATGTATATATGTATTGTAGAGCAGCATGGATTACATAAATGTATATTGTGTGGCAGCACAAATTGCATAAATATGTATTGCAGAGCAGCACAGATTACATAAATATGTATTGAAGAGCAACACAAATTACATAGTTATATATTGCAGAGTAGCACAGATTATATAAATATATATTGCATGGTGGCACAGATTTCATAAATATGTACTGTAGAGCAGCACGGATAACATAAATATATATTGTTAGGCAGTACAGATTACACAAATATATACTGTAGAACAGCATAAATTACATGAATATGTATCGTAAGCTAGCACAGATTATATAAATATGTGTTGTAGAGCGGCACAGATTACATACAAATATATATATTGCATGGCATTACAAATTACATAAGTATTGTAGAGCAGCCCAGATAATGTAAATATGTATTGTAGAGTTGCACACATTACATAAACATATATTGTAGAATAGCACAAATTATATGAATAATTATTGTAGGGTAGCACAGATTACATAAATATGTGTTGTAGAACAACCAGCAGCAGTTTCTCTCCATTATAGTCACTGAGATAGTATTGATTTCATAATATTAATGATGATGGGGTTATTGCCAAAATTTTCCTATTTCACTGCTACCATTTATGTCTTCTTAGATTAACAAACATGGTACCTACAATCTAAAGCTGCTGATTTAACAAGAATTTGTAAACCTAGCCAACATATGTTAATTAAGGGAGGGGTAAAAATCTGAAAACCTGTTTTTGTTGAATATGGATGTGTGCATGTGAGTGTGTATGTGTGCTTGTGCATGCTTACAAATATCTGTATACAACAATTTAAATCATTAAATATGCACATACACACACACACACACAAACGCACAGTGGGACTTGTGCATACGCTTATGCATATAAGGTTACAGATATAAATATCTATCTGTCTGTCTGTCTTTCTACACACAAACACACACACACACACACACATATATATACACACACACATACACACACACACTAGCAGAGATACCTGGCGTTGTCCGTGTCACATGGAATTCAAGAATTAGACATTTCTTTTATATTTTCTCTAATGAACTGGAATACATATGATTCAAATTTCATCAAAATTGGAGATTAGGAATTTTAATGGGGTTCTTTCTATCTTTACATGCCTTAACAAAAATTCTAATCATGACATATTTATCCCATACTACTCATCTTTATGCCCAGATTCCAAAATCCTAATCTTATAAAACTCATTCAAAGGTTTTTGCTCCTGAAAAATGGAGAACAGCAGCAATTGGAAGGGCGTGACCCAACTCAAATAAACATTAACAACTGTGTGGCATGAGGGCTAAGGGGAAATGAAAGTGTCAGCTCTGGAGTTTGCCAATGATCACTGTGCCGCCAGGTAACTGCACAGAATAAATAGGCAATCGATGAATCTCTTTGACTGACCAATCACTTATCTGGAAAGGCCTTGAAATCAATGTTACCATCTGGGGACTATCTCTGACCCAGTGATAATAAAAAGACCCACAGGAGGTCTGCAGCCAAATAACTTTACTCAAAATAATACTTTGCAACTGAATCAGTGGAGGCAAAGATGCCTCTCCTTTACTTTTGCTGGTCTCTTGCTTAATTGTGCCCCACACATAATAATCAAGGGACTTGCAGTCTGGAGAGTTAGGTGGCCAGATGTTAGGGGTGATGTGGTTGCAAAAATTGTCTGACAGCCATGACTGGGTTGTCCAGCTTGTGTGGCATGGTGCAGAGTCCTGTTGCCAAACATATGGTCTTCCAGCAGCCACCCTCTTGACTCCAGGCACTTGATGTAGGCCTCCTTGTTAAGTCTGAGGCCATGTTGGAAGATGGATAAAGGCATAATGTTGCCATCACTAGTGATCACTCCAAACACCATGATGTTGACTGGATGTTTGATTTTTATCAATCTCTGTACTGTCCTCAGATTGATACTCAGACACTCAGAAATGTTCATATTGGAGCTTCTGGCATGAATGCCAAGCAGTACAGCATGTCTTTTCCAGATTTCTGGTAAAAGGAATTGCGTCATGGTTCTGTTTTTCTCACTGACAATGTCTAACTGACCCTACTATACTGTGTAGTTGACAGAAACAAAAACAAACAATGCACATGCACGAAATTAAAGATATGAAATGGCGACAATTTACCTATTGCACCCTGTACATATGTGTGTGTGTATGTGTGTACATACTTGTGTGTGTGTGTTTGTGTACCCAGGTCACAATATCGTGATGGTTGCAAACAAGCATCACTGTTGTAAAAGCGATATTGTTTATTTCCAGTCTTCTTGAAAAACATGCCTTGCCATGGGAAAATTAGCTTGCTTAGAAACAAGTGGGGCTTGGTGATAGGAAAGGCATCCAGTCATAGAAAATCTGCCTCAAAGAATTCCATCTGTCCAATGCAACATGGAAAAGTAAACATCAAAATGATGATGATGATTATGATATATATATATATATATATATATATATATATATATATATATATATATATATATATACGGAGAGGGTCATAGCCCAACTAATTAGGGAGCGAATCAATTTAGATGAGATGCAGTTTGGGTTCGTGCCAGGTAAAAGCACCACTGATGCCATATTTCTAGTGAGACAGCTGCAGGAGAAATATCTAGCCAAGGATAAACCTCTGTACCTGGCCTTCGTTGACATGGAGAAAGCCTTTGACAGGGTCCCCCAATCCCTTATCTGGTGGTCAATGAGGAAACTTGGGATAGAAGAATGGTTAGTGAGAGCTGTGCGAGCCATGTACAGAGATGCTGTCAGTAAGGTGAAGGTTGGAAATGAGTACAGTAATGAATTCCGGGTAGAGGTAGGGGTCCACCAAGGTTCCATCCTCAGACCCCTCCTATTTATCATAGTCCTCCAGGCGATCACAGAGGAATTCAAGACAGGTTGCCCCTGGGAGCTCCTCTACGCTGATGACCTTGCACTAATTGCGGAGTCACTATCAGAACTAGAGGAGAAGTTTAAGGTGTGGAAGCAAGGACTAGAGTCGAAGGGCCTTAGAGTCAACCTAGCAAAAACCAAAATCCTAATAAGTAGGAAGGTAGATAAAACACAAACCCCTTCAGGTAGATGGCCCTGCTCAGTATGCAGTAAAGGAGTAGGTAGTAACTCTATAAGATGTACCCGGTGCAAGCTATGGACACATAAGAGGTGCAGCAATATCAAAGGCAGATTAACTACAAAGTTAGTTTTTGTATGTGGCAGATGTTCAGGTGCAATAAAGACTGTAAACAAACAGGAAACAACTTCTATCTCATTCCAGGTAGAAAAACTAGAGGTAGTCGATAGCTTCCACTATCTGGGTCACCAAGTTAGTAGTGGGGGTGGGTGCGCTGAAAGTGTAACTGCTAGAATAAGAATAACCTGGGCCAAGTTTAGAGAGCTCTTACCTCTGCGACAAAGGGACTCTCACTCAGAGTAAAAGGCAGACTGTATGACGCATGTGTACGAACAGTCATGCTACATGGCAGTGAAACATGGGCTGTGACTGCTGAGGACATGCGTAAGCTCGCAAGGAATGAAGCCAGTATGCTCCGCTGGATGTGTAATGTAAATGTGCATACTCGTCAGAGTGTAAGTATCTTGAAAGAAAAGCTGAACATAAGAAGCATCAGTAGTGGTGTGCAAGAGAGACGATTGCGCTGGTTTGGACATGTGGTGAGAATGAATGAGGATAGCTGCGTGAAAAAGTGCCACTCCCTAACAGTTGAGGGAACCCATGGAAGAGGTAGGCCCAGGAAGACCTGGGCGGAGGTGGTGAGGCAAGACCTTCGAACATTAGGCCTCACCGAGGCGATGACTACTGACTGAGACCTTTGGAAATGTGCTGTGCGTGAGAAGACCCGGCAAGCCAAGTGAGATCGTTGCCAGGGCCCCTGGACTGGCTCTTGTGCAGGTGGCACATAAGATGTACCATCCTGAGCGTGACCGTTGCCAGTACCGCCTGACTGGCCTTGTAGGGTTTTTGAGCGAGATCGTTGCCAGTGCCCCTGGACTGGCTCTTGTGCGGGTGGCACAGAAAAGACACCATTTCGAGCGTGGCCGTTTTCGTGCGGGTGATACGTAAAAGCACCCACTACACTCTCTGAATGGTTGGCGTTAGGAAGGGCATTCAGCTGTAGAAACTCTGCCAAATTAGATTGGAGCCTGGTGTAGCCATCCGGTTGCACCAGTCCTCAGTCAAATCGTCCAACCCATGCTAGCATGGAAAGCGGACGTTAAATGATGATGATGATGATGATGATATATATATATATATATATTTATAAATGTATATATATATATATATAAATTATTTAAAACAGTTTGGTTCAGCTCCATGTGTCTTCAAGTTTTACAGGCCTCT
>NC_142929.1:61760779-61768279 GCF_046866305.1 Octopus bimaculoides | reverse complement strand
GGGAAGCAACCTTCTTACTACACAGCCATACCGGCACTGATATGTAAATAAGCAGTGATAAATTGCTTTTGTGGTTACATATATGGCATATGAATGGCAGTATAACGCACAGTCAAATTATATATAAAATGTTTTAAGGTGTGGTTAAGGAGTTCTCTTTCCAACTGAATAGCTTCAGGTTCAGTCCCACTGTGTGGTACCTTGGGCAAGTGTCTTTTATTATAGTCTCAGGCTGACCAATGCTTTGGGAGTGAATTTGGCAGATGGGAACAGTGTGAAAGCCTATTTTGTGTGCCTGTGTGTGTGTGTATCTAACAATGGCTTAGCTGGTTGAAACTTTGAAGTCACTCCCAACACCATTTTTGTATAAGAATGATAAATTTGTATTCTACAAAAGTAAAGAGTAACACATCAGATTAATGTAAAACTATTTTTGTTATAACTGAACATAGAAACAAACATTAATATATGTGTGTGTCTTCCCATTGCTAGACAGCAGTTATTGGTTTGTTTATGTCTTTGTAACTTAGCAGTTCAGCAAAACTTACTAATAGAGTAAGTACCAAACTTAAAAAGGAAGTACTGGAGTCAATGTCTTTGACTAAACCTTTCAAGGCTGTCCCAGCATTGCCAGAGTCCAATGAATAAAACAGAGAGAGGATAATAGATAAAAAAATATACTAAGTTCTTACTAGTGGTTTGTATACTGCTTGTTGTGTTCTTCTAGAAGACCATTGTTTAGGCCAAAGTTAACTCTGATCACAGAGACTCATGATCAAAGGGGGTCTACCCATGAACATACAGCTGCTATGCTTAGCAGGTTGAGTAACTATGTAGAAGCTTCCATGTTTTCTTGAACCTAAAGATTAGAGCAATAATGTAAAAGTGGAGATTTCTCTGAAAACCAAGTAAAAGTTATGGTTGCTGCAAATTATGCTTCATTTTGATAGCTAAAAACCATTATTATGTGTGAGATAGCCAGTTAATGGAATGTGGGAATAAAATTTCCTAAACTGGCAATCATTGCGATTTCTTGTATTCTGAGGTGTTGATTTCGTTTCTGCCTCACTATGAATTCTACTATACTTTATTAATATGCCTAGATACATAAACGAAATGAAACCTTTCAAAAGCAAATTGTTATTGAAGTATCAAATGTAATAAACGAGAAATAGGTGATTGATTCTTACTGGTCTACATAAGTGAAAGTCAGTTCACTAAAAAGACAAAAATGAGGTATGTTGATGTATGTCGTAGAGAATATATATATATATAACATTTGGAAGTAAGGTCCATTATTCCCTGATGAAGAGACATGTCCAAAACATTACATAGCTATTCTTATCACAGCACACTACCATGCTTTACTAGATTTTGAGCTAAAATGGGAGCCTCATGTAGTTACTTGAGATTGCTAGAAATAATAGCCAAATGAATCTCAAACCCTACTCTCCTATCATTCTAAAAAGAAGGACACTTTGGATAATCTAGTACTAGGTACACTGTTAGAAGCAAGAAGATGAAATGGTCATGGTTGTAACCCATCTTCCATCATAATTCCTTGGGATAAGGACTGTTCTGGGCTTAATCAACAACTATGAGCTTTTAACTATGATTGAACTAACTTTCTCTGTATTCAAACTAGTTTTCATTGTATTTCATAGTCATTACATTACTGAAAAAAATAACGATTGTATGGACAGTGGCATTCTTTTAATATTTTGTTGATCAGTTTCTATTTTCTAAATTCTAAAGGGCTTGGCAAATTCATCATCTAGTGAACTGTTTATAATTATTTTAAGAAAGCAAGTTATTTATATTTCTCTCTATTGAAAAAAAAAATTGGTTTTCACATAATATTAAATCAATTTGTGGCTTGTAGAGAAAATCTGATAGGTATATTTCCAATTTTATCTAATTAGTTGTCATAATCACCTGCATTTCATTCAGGATGTCTAAGAATTAAAATAAATGAAGCTCTTTACAAAGGGAAGCCATTTTTAGAAAATGTGATTTTTTTTTTTTCCTGCTTTGCAAGTTCTATTTATGCAGTATTTTTTTCTTTTAAATAACTTCTTAAAAGTTATCATTGTTGATTACATCTCATTTGAATTGAAGGCCTGAACACTAAATCCATCTGAGTGTTTTAATGGTAATTTAACATTGCTCAGTATTATGCCTTTTGATTTTCTGAAGTAAATAACTCAGAAGGCTAGACAACTCCAAAACCTGCTGATATATTGCATTTTCTGTAGCTTCTTTCCTTCTGGAAAGTAGCTACAAAAAATAGTCTCTCTGAAAGCTTTCTCCAATAGGGGTCTGCTACAAACCTCTTAAAACACTAAAACCCATATGAATTACTTCGGAAGCTTGTTCCATTAATGTATGTATCTATCCTGTATCATTATGTAGTCTGTGGCCCTGTCTTCCTTTCCTTAAGAACAGAATTCAAATGAAGTTTATGATACCCTGCTAAAAACCAAGTTGGTATACAAGCTTTGTCTAGTTCTTAACTTCTATAAAGATACTGTATTTTCTGGCATAAAAGTCAAACTTTTCAGACAAAAATTTACAGCCAAAACAGGTAGATCGACTTGTACACAGAGATGACTTTGGGGGTCCAAAAATTCCATGAGAAATGCAACAGGATTTGGAAAGACAGTGATATGATGTTTGAATGCTTACATGCTTGATTCAGTGGTTGGTGTGTCGGGCTTTGTGTTGTGTTCTTGAGCAAGTCGCTTTAGCTCATGTTGCTCCAGTTCACTCATCCGTAGAAATGAGTTGCAATGACACTGGTGCCAAGCTGTATCAACCTTTGCTTTTCCCTTGGACAACGTAAGTGGCATGGAGAAGGGAGACTGGTATGTATGGGTGACTGCTGGTCTTGCATAAACAACCCTGCTTGGACTTGTACCTCAGAAGGGAACTTCCTAGGTGCAACCCCATGGTCATTCATGACCAAAAGAGGTCTTTACTTTTTCACCCTTTACCCAGTATGTTTAAAAATATGGTAAAATGAAATAAAATGAATAACAAATCAAAAAGATATTCTATCCTTTATTGGGTGGAGTGGAGTAAAAGTTGAACTTCCTTTATTTTATATTAACAGGAGAAAGAATATATAAATAATTATACATTTAACATACCGCTTGGAATATTATATTTAATGTTTTACTTTATGAATTATTGAAATCCAATTAAAAATGGTGAATATTAAAATGCATCAATCCTTCTGAAAATGTGCAAATTACAAGAATATTTGTCTCTCCTAACTACTTCCTTAATTTTTCTTTTCCATAAGCATTCTTTTTCTTATCTTTTAATCCCCAACTCTTTCTGCTAATTTCTGTCTGTCTCTTTCACACAGAGAATCAACACAAAATTAATATCGTATACAGAAGAAATTATTCTTTGTTGTTGGATCATCTCTGGCAATACAACAGTGATAATGCATGGGTGCTGTCACATAGACTCACCAAACAAGCTTCAATTTGTACACACACACACACACATATATATATTTGTTTTTTGCCAGTTCTTTCTGACTCATGGGATTTTTACTGCATACTGGTGATTTGATCTTCTTTCTGACACTATGCTGACTTTTTCTTTCTTTCTTTCTCTCTTTCCCTCTTTCTTTCTTTCTTTCTTTCTTTCCCTCTTTCTTTCTTTCTCTCTTTTTTTCTTTCTCTCTTCCTTTCTTTCTTTCTTTCTTTCTTTCTCCTTTTTCTTTCTTTCTCCTTTTTCTTTCTCCTTTTCTTTATCCTTTTTCTTTCTCCTTTTCTTTCTCCTTTTCTTTCTCCATTTTCTTTCTTTCTTTCTTTCTTTCTTTCTTTCTTTCTTTCTTTCTTTCTTTCTTTCTTTCTTTATTTTCTTTCTTTCTTTCTTTCTTTCTTTCTTTCTTTCTTTCTTTCTTTCTTTCTTTCTTTCTTTCTTTCTTTCCTCCCTCCCTTCCTCCCCTCCCTCCCTCCCCCCCTCCCTCCCTCCCTCCCTCCCTCCCTCCCTCCCTCCCTTCCTTCCTTCCTTCCTTCCTTCCTTCCTTCCTTCCTTCCTTCCTTCCTCTCCTACCAGCCAGTTTCTTTGCAACCTCCTTCCCCACAACACATCCCTACCAAGGAATTTCTATATCTGTCTGTCATCCCCCTCAATCAATAACAGATAGAATATAAAACTAGAACATGTGTGGGTGAAAAATTCTTTTTTCTCTTCTGTTGGTTAATGATGGACGACCAGAGTTGGTGAGAGTAATTTCTCACCATTACTGATCATTGTTTTTATACACACTGTGAGACGTTAACAAATGGTTGCAAGTGCCAATTAGTTTTTAGACGGTTCAAGAGTATATTTCACACATATAACTACATGTGTGTGTCTGTGTGTATATATATATATATATATATATATATATATACATACACACACACACACACATCATATATATATATATATATATATATATATATATATATACACACACATCATATATATATATATATATATATATATATATATATATATATATATATATATATATATATATATGCATATATACATGTATGTATATATATTTTCTTGTATGTGTGTATTTAGTTTGATTTCTTGATGTTGACTTTGTCCATGTCTAGTTTGAGAGATAGAATGAGAATGCAATATGAGTTTCTTTCTTACCAAAGTAATACTGATGCAGTATGCCATCTAAAAACACACTTCATTTTGGCAAACTTCTATAAGGTATTAAGTGCTATTCACACATTTCAAACACCCCCCACAAAAAGAAAAAAACAAAACAAAAAAACTTTCGGTGCAGAAATAGTTGTATATTAGTAGTATTTATGCATTAAACACTAATATACCCACTCTAGTCTTGGTCTTCATAATCACAGCATTTCTGTCATTTTTATCCTTCGGCCTTCTTCAGGTGCCTGACTTATGCTGTTATGTTATCAGAGCAGGAAAGAGTTCAGTCCTTGGGTCAGTGACACCATATACACTTTGGTGCAAACAGAAAGAGCAAATGGCATCACAAATAGGAGAAAAACTAATAGAATATCTGGTATGGATAATAGAATGAGGGCAATCTAGCTCTATGGATTTAATAAAGGGTTTATTTTGAAACTCCAAGAACATGGATATGGCAGGTATCTGAAGTTGGTATATCAGAAGGTATAACAACCAAGGCTTTGTGACTATACCTAACAAGATGAGGGCACTAAGTTGAATATATTAATGTATTATAATAATAATAATAATAATAATAATAATAATAATCCTTTCTACTATAGGCACAAGGCCTGAAATTTGGTAGAGGGGACTAGTCGACTACGTCAACCCCAGTGTTGCTCTGGAAATTAATTTATTGACCATGAAAGGATGAATGGAAAAGTCAACCCTAGTAGAATTTGAACTCAGAATATAAAGACAGATGAAATGTTGCTAAGCATTTTGCCTGCCATGCTAACAATTCTACCAGCTCACTGCCTTAATAATAATAATAATAATAATAATAATAATAATAACTATAATAATAATAATAATAATAATAATAATAATAATAATAATTAAAAAAAAGATTTACAAGAATGGAAAGGTTCATCCATGATGACCCCCCAATGATGACTTCAGTGGAACTTGAATTCAGAATGCAAAGATGGACGAAATACTGCTAAGCATTTTGCCCAGCATGCTAATAATTCTGTCAGCTTGCTGCCTTCAAAATTTTAAATATTACAATATAGGAAGAACCACTTCCAGTTTCTCTGCTTAGCCATATGCAGTCCATCTACCTATTACCACGAGGCTCAGTCTTTGCTGCAGTGTAGTGGCTTGTGGGACTCAATGACCCTGAGAGTGCAAGCTCCTAATAGAGCTTCCTATGCTGGACATGTCAAAGGACAGAGGCCAGACTAATATGAACCACTCACTCCTTGGGGTGAAAATGGGTTTGTGTAGGTTCACAACCATTGCCTAGAAAAAAAATGCCAAGTTACTGAAGCATTGATGACTATTCAAAACCAAGACTTGAGCGAAACCCAGAACTGAGAATACTGGAGAAAAGTTGGTGATCTATGTTCCAGACATAGGGAGTAAAATGCTTCAGTAAGTCCATCCATCTATCTTACCATCTCTGAGTACCTGGTAGTTCTCTGTCAGTGGTTCTCTTATGTATGTGTGTGTGTGTGTGTGTGTGTGTGTGTGTGTGTGTGTGTTTTGCTGAGCTCTGCTATTTTGAATTGTATTGTCCTATGCATTTTTTATGCATGGTGGCAAGGGGATCTCATGTTGTTCTTTATAATTTGCATTCATTGTGAATTGTTTTATGTTGTAATGATACACATTAAATTGTTTTATTATAAATTGCATTTAAATTTTAAAATTTTGTTCTATATTGTTCACTTATTAATTTTGATTTGTGAACTCTGAGTTGAAATTTAAATTGGGGAGTAAAAAAAGATGAGATGGTCATGATTGGAGTGCTTTTGTTCTTGATAGTAATAAAAAAGATCTGAACTAAAGACAAAGACCATAAGAAAGGATGGTCATATTTCTAAAATTTAGAAAATAATTTCAGATTTCTTTAAAAAAACGGAAGGTTATGGTTGGAATGCTTTTGCTTTTATCAATGTAGGAAAAAATCTCTGATTCCAATCCATAAAAGGGATTGGATGTTCATGATAGAAACACTTTTATTCTTACAAATGTTTACTAAATAAATCAATAAATTCTGATTCTTTGTTGAGCTGACCATTGAAATTTGCATATTTGTAGCACATGTGCAAAGAACAAATTGGATTAAATTTATCTATTTTGAATTAATATAAGAATCTGAAACAGCCTTAAATTAAAATACCAGTTAATATAATAACATTTATAATGTGTATAAAAAAAACATGGAATGGTATTTATACACATAATAAAAGTTATAAGTATTATGTCTCTGTGAAACATTTCAGAAACACAGGTTAAAAATGCCAGTGGGTCACTTGACCAAATCATGTTGAAACACCATGCCAGGTATTCTGAGTGAAACTCTGTGTTTTAATACACAAATCTCTTTGAGATGTTTTTTTTTTAGACAGAATATTACAGCCAGTGCTGTTCCATGTTTGCACACACATAAATGTTATACACACCTGTATGTTATTTGTTTTGGTTTCGCAAAATTCTAACAAATGTAAAAATACAGATGAGTTTATATTCAGTGCACTTGTTTGATGCATCTGCATATCAATACAGTATCTTACTGACTGATAAGGCAACTAGACTTCTAACTGTTGTATTGTCTGCCCCATTCACTATTCTATAGTGTTTGTATGTTCAATGCTCAGTGTGGTTATGTGGTAAGAAGGTTGCTTTCCAACCACATGGTTCCAGGTTCAGTCCCACTGTGTGGCACCTTGGGCAAATGTCTTCTGCTATAACCTCAGGCTGACCAAAACCTTGTGAGTAGATTTGGTAGACAGAAACTGAAAGAAGCCAAGGCGGTAAGCTGGCAGAAAC
>NC_142929.1:61730779-61748279 GCF_046866305.1 Octopus bimaculoides | reverse complement strand
ATTTCTTTTAACAAAAAAAAATCTGTTATTCCACTCCTTTTTTTTTTTATATCAGTCAATCTAAATATCCCCCTCTCTCACTTTCTCTCTCTTGCCTTTCCTTTCTTTTTTCTCTTTCTCTCTCTATCTCTCTCACATACACACACATGTGCACAACAATATGCACAACTAAAATTGTTATGTTTGCTTAATATTGTCATTATTACCGTAGTTTCGTTGTTAATGCAATGTTAGATCTATTAGTATTATGTATTTCATGGTTGATTCTGTCACTCACAGTGCCTGCATGTGCCCTCTTTATAGGTGCTGGGCTGTGCCTTTATAAGAAGTCTTAAGAGAGAATAGACCAGCTCTTATTCTAAGGCATGTTGTACAACTAAATCCAAAGACAAAGTCTTCAGAAGAAAAAAAAAGCAACAGTGTTATTAGTAATAATATTTTTTGTAGGACTGTTTAATTTCTTTATTATTTTGGTTTGGCTCAGGTTCAGTCTTATTCATGGTAGGATTTATGTGGGTAGCATGTTACTACCTGTAACCTTAGGTATCCACAAGTTTCCAGCTGTTTTTCAAGTGCTTAGTATCCTCCTGATAATCCTTGCTGTCCCTAAGAGACAAACTTTCTGTAGGAGCTCTACTAGGCGGTCTATTCCAATCTCCTCCAGCCATTTGTCTATATCTTTGATTACTGTTCCCAAAACACCAATTATTATAAGTATGACGTTTACTGTTCTCATACTCCAAATTCTTTTTATTTCAAATTTTAAGGGATTGTATTTTTTTTTTGCTTTTTGTCCTCTTTCTTTATGATCCTGGAATCAAACAGGCAACTACTATTATTATTACTAGCGGAACCCATGAATATTTCACAGAATTAATAGTAAACCTATTGGGTTATTCCTGTAAACTTTAGCCAAAAAACCAGAAAGCATAGCTTGTGTTTTGTCTGTATCAAAAGATAGTCACTCATCTGCTATTCATTGAAATGTGAAAGAAATTGGAATATGATGATTACTTAATGCACTTTATATATATATACTTTATATACATTATGCACAATTTTATAGACGTAATACACAACACTCATAAAATAAATAGTAACTCTTATTTTGCCATTTACCCCATAAACAGAAAAATTCACATTTTAAATTTACATGGTCACAATTTCATATCTAGAAAACAAAAATTTTATTGTAAAGATATGTAAAATATAGGGGCCACAACTTCACGGATGTAAAACTTTAATGCAACATAGCATATTCTGAAAACCACATCACTGGTAACTTATAAGCCAAAGTGATTGGTCAGAGCCAATACACATTTCAATTTGCATACACCATTCAGTCCAATACTTCTTTGCAGACTATGTTCTTTGTGTAAGTTCTCCCTCTTCTTTTCCCTTGTTTGCCAGTGTTGATAACTTTAACTCTCAAAGTAACATATAGCTGACCATGACCAAGTACAGGTTCAGGCAATAACAACCAAACTTTATCAAATGTTTGCCCTTGTGATTTATTGATAGTCATTGCGTATGACAGGCAAATGGGAAACTGGTTTCTTTTTAAAGTGAATGGCAAGTTTGAGATGTACATGCATTCACTAGGTACTCACCATTGCCACCTCCAATGTGATGATCACATGCTACACACCTTCCTTCCAAGCACTGCTGTAAACAGCAGAAATGAGCTAGAATGTTAAAACTTAGTGTGCATGTACAGCAGGGTTCAAGGTCAATCTTTGCCAAGTGGCTTCACTCTGCATGCTTTAGCTTTGTTACTATGGCAACAGTCCTTATTGATACTTATTGATCAGACCTCATACAAAGCCTTTCGCGTTTGTTTACAAATATTATATGTAGTATTAGACAGTATAAGTATATATTGACTAAATTTGGCTGAAATTGATGATTGAGCATTTGGCCCAGTTGGATGTGCAAGAAGCCATGTTAGCATTGATTTGTAGGTTCGATTCTGGCTGGGGTTAGCTCATAATTTTTCAGTCATTTGTTTGTATTTAAAAATTGTCACTTCAAATCGGAGAATAAAATATCATTTTGATATACTATTATACAGTTATTATTATGCTATGAGTCTTCCATAGTAGCTTTCTTGCTGTAACTTACAAAGCCTTTCAGGTTTGTTTACATATATTATATGTAGTATATATATGTATGTATATATTTATGTGTGTGTGTCTTTGTGTCTGTATTTGCCACCACCACCACCACCATCACTTGACAGCTGATGTTGGTGTGTTTACATCCCTGTAACTTAGTGGTTTGGCAAAAGAGACTGAAAGAATATGTAAATGGCTTACAAAGAATAAGTCCTGGAGTTGATTTATCTGACAAATCTTTTAGGGTGGTGTTCCAGCATGGCTGCTGTCAAATTACTGAAATAACTAAGAGAATAAAAGAATAACAATGAAAATAATTAAAAGTTTCTCTGTTATTATGAAGCTAAAATCTTTGATAAGCAGTAAGAAAGGTAACAGAATTCATTACTTTACAGAATGAAAGACATTTTTCTTCACTCCTAAAAGGAGTCACTGTCAATATTTATACGTGTTTATCTATCACTATAACATATTAGCATGTGATATAGTGTGTTTATGCATGCATGCATGCATGCATGTGAGTGTGTGTGTGTATGTATTCATGCATGCATGTGTGTATGTATGTATGTATGTATTTATTTATTTATGTATGTATGTATGTATGTATATGTTTGTGTGTTGCATATGAATATAATATGCATGTATACTTGTATGTCTGTATGCATATATGTATGTGTGTACGATATATATATATATATATATATATATATATACATGCGTGTGTGTGTGTGTGTGAATGAAGTAGTATGTTTAGTATTAAGGGTTCGTTAATCGGAAATACATTAAAATAGCAACAACAACAACAACGCCATCCCCAACAATAGTAACAATGAGAAAATGATGAAGAAGATGGTGAAGAAGAAGAAGAAGAAGAAGAGGGGAGACAAAGATGAAGATTTTTTCTTTATTATGCCACAAGGGCGACGGATGAGAGGATAAAAAGGATGCTTAGGAAAAGAAAAGGAAAAAAAACAACAATTCCATAATATATAAAAATAAATGTGTTGAACTGAAAATCTTCTGCCAGAAGGCTGCAACTTGTGCATTCATTAGTGCTGTTTAGTGTTTAAATGACTTGCTGCACTGCTGGAATCCTTAGAAACTTATTTCAGTTTTGAGTTTGGGGTGAAAATGTCAAAATGTTCGTATAATGTCTTCTCTCTGAAGTAATCATTATCACTCCTAAGATTAGAAATATCCACGAGCTACACAGGACAACCTTTTCCTGAAGGTGAAAATATATAAAAACTCTTCAATTTCACATACTGCTGCCCTCACAGTCTTGCCTGTTTGCTCCTCCTCCTCCGCCTCCTTTTTGCTAGATTTTTGCTGCAATTAGAATTGTTGCCTCTGCTATAAGACATCGGCTGAAAAACCAGATGCTGGCGCCACCACCGAGGCCACCACCACCACTACCATCATCCCATATCATTATCACTTTTCACACCACCACCACCACCACTACCATTGCCGTCACCACCACAACCATCGCCGTCACCACCACAACCATCGCCGTCACCACCAAAACCATCGTCATCACCACCACCACACCACCACTACTACTGCTACCACAGCCACCACCACTATTGTCACTACTACTACTACTACTACTAAACAAATCACACATTTGTTATCTTAGTTACATTTGCCATCATTCTTTTTCATTATATATTGATAGCTGTATAACACTCAATATTAACCATACACACACACACACACATGTGCATGTATGTGTAAGGTTACTCCGCTACTTCTTTTTTCTTCCACCCCCCACATAATGGACTTGGAAAAGAAGAAATCAGTAAAACCTTGGTTCCAGATAAAGCCAATATGAGGTAATCCATACATACAACTTTTGACGTCTTCACAATGTACCAGAAATAGAATTCAGTGGGAGAAAATGGAGTAGGGCCGGAATTTTATTTTATTTTATTCTGTTTTTAAGGCTTTTGTATTTAGTTTTTCGTTCCATTTATTTATCTATTTGTTTACTTTTACTTTTCTTCTTCTTCTTCTTCTTCTTCTTCTTCTTCTTCTTCTTCTTCTTCTTCTCCTCCTCCTCCTCCTCCTCCTCCTCATCATCATCATCATCATTATTATTATTATTATTATTATTATAAGTGATTCCACTGTTAATCCAAGTCTTACACCATTTTGAAAATGAAAGTGATTTAATACCAGAAGTAATTTCCTTACCTGCTTTCTTGCAGTTCTGCCCCAGTTTTATAAACACATGTCCTGCCACTCTTCATTATACCATTGATGTTGTTGTTGTTGCCATTGGTGATGATAATGATGATAATGATGATGATGGTGGTGATAATCAAAGCCACCTGCAATTCTATAAGAGCAACTTTGTTTAGCAACATTAGTTGGTACTGTCATAGCAGTATACTGTGTTTCTCTCTCTCTTTTTCTCTCTATTTCTCTCTGTTTAGCTTACTTTATTGTCCTTATCATTACCTGGATTGCTTTTATCACCATTATCACTGAACACCTGATTCTATTACGCACCAGTGGATTATTTCAGGGATATTGGTTTTGATAGCAACACCTGTATTTTATTATAGCTCTTCTTACCTGTACACATGAATCTACCTTGTGTCACTATCTTCATCATCCTTAAGTGGAAAGTGTCTGAGATAGCTGAATGCTACACTGAATTCAGTGTTGTATTTATTTTCATTCTTTTGGTTTTGAGTTCAAATCCTCCAACCAGAACCTGGTTTGTTTTTTCTTCTGGAGCTGATGAAATAACTATCAATAATAGTGTATGGATTTTCTTTGAGTTGATAATGGTAACAGTGGCACAGTCCTGGCTGTCTTGAGAGATTTACTTTGGAGCAGTGTGGATCCAATTTTGATCTAACTGGGCAGCATATTGTAAAAGTTATCCTTTCTCTAAAAGATAACAGAGGTCGAAATTTTGTGTTACAAGTAGCTCTATAATGTGAACATTATCAATGTCCCATACTTAAATATATCTATATTGTTAAATGCTTTTAGGCTGAGGTGTTTTATTCAGAAAAGGTCTTTTTAAAGCAGTGGTTCTCAACCACTTCTTACCTATAGACCCCTCCGAGTCCTGTTTTACTTGGATGAACCTTCATAACCATTCAATGTTTAAGAAAATCTTATTATATTTTTATAATTAAATATTATTAGGAATTGTATAAAAAAATTGTTAAGATATCTTATGTATTGTAGAAGCATAATCAATTTATTGCTCATATGGACCCTGGTGGAAAACTACTTCTTAAACGCCCTGCTGGCTTAGGCATAGTCCACAGGTTCTGTTGCTTAGGTAACATAATTAGTAGAGGAAGTGGTTGTTCTGAATGTATAGTCACTTGGTTAAGCACAGATTGGAAAAGTCCAGGGTGCTCACACCTTTACTAGTGATGATGAATTTTTACCTCAGAATGAAGAATAGATTGTATAACTTTTGTGTAGGGAATGACAATGTTACGTTGTAGTTAGATGTGGACTTTGGATGCAGAAGACTAACAAAGACTGGAAAGAAATGATGTAAGCACACTCTGATGTTTGTATGATATTCTTTTCTACTCTAGGCAGAAGGCCCAACATTTTGGGGGAGGGGACCAGTCGATTAGATCGACCCCAGTACGCAACTGGTACTTAATATATCAACCCTGAAAGGATAAATGGCAAAGTCAACCTTGGCGGAATTTGAACTCCGAACGTAAAGAGAGATGAAATACCGCTAAGCATTTCACCTGGCGTGCTAACGTTTCTGCCAGCCACCACTTGGGTATAATATTTGTATAATATTACTGTGCATGAATACTGAGTACAAATGAACTGAGTGAAAAACTGGGCATAAGAGGAATCGGTGTTGAGTGCAAAAGAGAATGCCATACTGGCATGGACATGTGATGTGTAGAGTCATTCATCTTAGACTTGTATCATTTTCTTATGGCTGATGTACCTCAGTATAAAAACTATCTAAGAGAGCAAACAATCCAATATTTAATGTATAGTGGAGTCTACTCTTAGACAAAGTAAGGAAACCTGTTTAGTGATGGAGCAAAGAATATACTATCACTGCAGTAGTTTTGTTGGGAAAAAGAATTTTTATAAAATACAAGCAAAATGTGTGTGTGTGTATATCTGTGTACTATTGTATTGATTGTTAATGTTATTTAGAAGATTCATGTAAGATTAAAGATTAACAGAAAGGATAATTCAGTATCTGTTCTTTTAAAATAAAAGAAAGGTAATGCTATTGTTGATCTAGTATCCTGAGGAAATGAAGAAAGGTGATTTTCACATATGCGCCTACTTACCAACCTTCTTACCCACCCCTCTTGCTTACCAATCTTCTTCCCTACCTGAATGCACCAAAATTTATTTTACTATTCCAGGCATCACTCTGCAAAGTTATTTTCTTCTTCATATTTTCTATGTTAGCTGGAAAAAGAGAAATGTTATAGAAACATTGCTGTTTATTACCAAACTCCCTAATGCCTGATATTTCTTGAGATGATATTACTGTTCCAGTCTGTCACTCACAATTGCATAGCTTCCATTTCTTTGAATTGATTAATTTGCACATGTGAGCAGAAAAGGGTTAATTTATTTTAAAGCACTCTCATCAAGCTGGGTACAGTGTAGCAGATGGAAAATACTACAGTTAATTGGGCAAAAGCAGAGAAGCTAAAAGTTTAAATGGCTTGGTTGGCATACCTGTGACTTACTAGTGGTCTTTGGTGGCCAGGTCTTCACCCTTCCTGATCTTAACTTGGCACGTCTTGTTAACTTAGTTAATGGCTGTTTGTCTTCATTATTGAATAATATTTATGTGCTACATAGCAAAGGAATCATTTATTGTATGTTCCACCTCTTACCTTTCATACATATGTGCGTGCACAGATCTATAGTTGAGAATGCACACTTACACTATAGTGTTTTGTGTGCCTCTTATTGATGTACATGTTTAGTGTGTGAAGACAGAAGATATATTTTATTGTTGAAAATATATCATCTGTTTCCTACTGTGAATACAGATGTTTATAAAATGGTTACAACAATTCTTCAATTATTCTTATGGAGAATAAAGTGGAATAAAACAAAACAAAATGAAAAAAAAAAAAAAGCCTGCATCATCTTTCTGTGGTTTCTTTTGAAGTACATGAGAGTGGTTCAAATGTGAAAAGTGAAAAGAAAAATGTGTTGTTCCTGTTTTCATCAAGATGCTTAAAGGAAGATGACAGTATCACCAGAGACTAACTACTGAAAATATCTAATCAAAACAATAACTTTACCTTATTCTACCTTTCTTTCCAGTTTTTCTACATCTTTTAATGTTTTCCTTTGAACAAAGCGTATATGATTGTTCTCATATATTTTGAAATAACTTTTTCCCTTTCATTGAATATATATATATATATATATATATATATATATATATATATATATATATGTAAGCACTTATATGTGTGTTTGTGTGTGTATTGTATGCATGTGTGTGTATTGGAATGCAAAACAAAGCAATATTTTTTTGTTTGATAAACAAATAATGCAGTGATGCTTTCTGCAGAAAACCATTTTTTTCTAAAATCCCCACTCAACCCTTCAATGATGACCGTGGTAAATAAGCCACTTGATGTATTCTTGCTTTGGAGTAATACCCGTTCTCTTTCAAGTTTGATGTGGAATTCATATCTTTTTTAAACAAAAGTGTATATAAACTGTTTGCTTTAATTTTTTTTTATTGACACCACTAGTTATAGAATGTTTTGTTTAAAAAATACTCCTTTCTTTTTATAAAAAGCTATCTCCTCTCTCCCTCTCTATGAACACTTCTTTAGTCTAAATTTAAAAGTTGTTTTAGTCAATTGACTCTTCCCATTCATAATGGTTTCATATTCCAAGAAAACTCTCTCTCTTTACCCCAGTAAGCCTAATTATGATTAAAGGACTAACTGTAAGAAATTAGCTAATCTTTAAAGCTTAGAATGACACAAAACTAGCCAAATGCTAAGTGTTGATAAAAAACAAAAAGGATTTCTTTTTATCAAGCATGAGGTTAATTTTTGGTAGTTTTAAGGATAGAGATTGTATTAACCTTAGTATATTATTAACACTTACTTTATCACTCTTTGAAGAATGGAAACCAAACATGACACAAAATACTGCAAATCATTTAATCTGGAGCTTTTATGTTTCTGCCTAACTTACTTTATGATATATTTTAAATGTAATGAAGGATCCTCAGTTTATTTTATCTTCAAAATTAGTTACCAGTAATTGTATCTATTTTCTCCCTAGGATTGAACTGAAAAAACTATATTACACACTACAAGTATGGCTTTCAAATTTTGGCACAAGGCCAGCAATTTAAAAATTACAATAGAATTACAATAGAAATTTAAACTGAATTCTTGTTTAAATAAAGATTCCATGTTTCGGTGGGAGATATCCGTATACATGTCTTGTGATAAGCCTCCAAAACTAAGTGGGTAACAGGTAAGGAGGATGATTTATTTCAAATTATGAATAATGTTTCATCTTCGTTTTCTTCAAAATATGAAACTCATTTATATAAATATAAATATCAATAATAACAAATGTGAAATTTTGGTCTGTCCGTCCATACAGGACCCCTCTATCTCAGTCTGCATGTGCTCTACATAGACATATTAGATGTTTTTGGAATCAGGATGATCTTGGGATTAAAAATCTGCACTTCATTTGGTTCTTGAACATCCAGCATTGGGACGAGGTCTAGATGAGCATTTGTTAACAATTGAAAATGCAAATTTTAAAAGAACTTCAAAAATTTGTGAACTTAGAAGTTTTTCATTTAAACTGAATTTAAAGTAACACCATATTGGTAAGGTATCAATAGATGCTTTATTATTAATGCACTCTTCAGTTTTAGGCCGCAAGCCCAGGCTTCAAAGTCCACACAGTGTGCAGCTTTTAAGCTAGTACTGAAATAAAGTAAAGCAAGATTGGAAAAATCCAGTATAGTAGTTGACTGACATTTACACCAAAGTTGATTTACCATTGTGAATGGTGAACTGTTGGGTCACTCTAACAGGAGTACTGTTCTCTAAGATAGCACTGCTTTTATATATATATATATATATATATATATATATATATATATACGAAATCGTGATGGCACCTGTGCACAGCGTCGCCTTCCTGGCACGTGTAAAGACATTCGAGCGAGATCGTTGCCAGTGCCACTGGACTGGCTCCTGTGCAGGTGGCATGTAAAATACACCGTTTTGAGCATGGCCGTTGCCAGTACCACCTGACTGGCCTTCGTGCCGGTGGCACGTAAAAGCACCCACTACACTCTCGGAGTGGTTGGTGTTAGGAAGGGCATCCAGCTGTAGAAACTCTGCCAGATCAGATTGGAGCCTGGTGTAGCCATCTGGTTCACCAGTTCTCAGTCAAATCGTCCAACCCATGCTAGCATGGAAAATGGACGTTAAACGATGATGATGATGATGATGATGATGATGATGATGATATATATGGATATCTTAGATTTCATTGAGAGAAATATTATTTTGGCTGATTGGCATGAAGTCATTCCTGAACGCATTCCAGCCTCTGGCCCAAAGATGTTTGTCTCCTCACTTCTCTCCACCACCTCTCTGTGATTTCTATTCCTACTTCAAAAGCCTTTGCTTCTAGGAGCTGATTGTCATTTCCACTCAGCCACTCTCAACTCACTCATCTTTCTTCCTCTTATCACCCATATTACATTCAACTTCAACAATCCCCCATACTAACTCTATGCTCATCCTTTCTTCTCAGAAATTTGTCTCTCTGGAATTCCCTCTCTGCAGATGTCTTTCCTGCTGTCATCATCAACTTGCAACAGCTTAAGCAGGACATTAACAGCATCAATTTTACTGATCTCGATGGGATCTGCACAACCCCTTCTTTCAAACCAAACTTTAAAAAAAAAACAAACAAAAGTACAGTAATATATTAAATTTTATTAACCCATGTGAAGGCCATGCAGGAACTCATTAGCTAATATCATCATGTAGTTGTTTTACTTCTCCAATTATAAAACATAGCTACTCTCTGTGCAAAAATCTGTAGAACTCAGCCGATATAATTCTTCACCATTAAATATATACATTTACTTTACTATTAAGAAGAGAATTTGTTAGGATATACAGAATATAATTCGTTTTGCTTCTTCAAATATTTAACCAAAAATCAATTTTCATAGACTTCATGCATTCTCATTTATTTGTTTATGTATCTATATTGAGTTTAGATAAAGAAATATCAGCCATTTGGTGAATTATTCTTTGAATACAGTAAAGGTGATCTAGAAAGCTATGGTGAACTATAAAAAAATATCTGACATGATATTATTTATAACTACATTCAAAACTATATAGTTATTAAGTAAAGAGATTCTAGTGTGTTGACTGTATTGACTGCTTAACTGAAATTTTGTTGTTCAAATTGGTCAAGAAGACATTCATATAATTGACTCTATAAAATGTATTTCCATTTAATATTTTCTTGTTAGATATATTTTTTTGGTATCATAAATTGAATGTTACTTTAATGTAATCTTATAAAAAAGAAAAGTATTGCATTTTCTTCAGGTAATAATTAAGCTTTGATACACTAATGAATGAAGGTGGAGAATTTAGTGTGTGGTTTCTAAATCACAGTATCTTTATTGGGCATTGGTTTTATCAGTAAAATTATACTTTGTTAGTTGAAACTTTCTTTCGGTGTAGAGTCTTTAATCTTTTTCAGTCAATACTATATTTTTTCCCACCTTTTTAAGACAATTTACAAAGTATCTATTTTCTAATTTTTTTTTGTTTCATTTCTTTCTTTACTTCCTCACCATCTTTTTCTCTTTTGTTCTCTCTCTCTCTCTCTCTCTCTCTTTCTCTCCCTTTCTAATTTTCTTTCACCTCCATCTTTTGTCTTTACACCTTTACCCTCTCATTTGTTGAAATTATTATTTTTCTCATTGTTTTAATTTTATTTTAGCTTTGATATTCTTCATTCTCTCTACCTGCCTGCCTGTCTCTCTTTCTCACACACATACAGACATATGCACTCTCTCTATTTCTCTCACATGCACCCTCTCTGTTTTGTATACACACACATACACTCCATCTCTCTCTCTCTCTCTCTCTCTCTCTCCCACATTTTGACAATTGGTGATTAGTTAGTGAAATAGTTAAACTACTACAATTAAAGACACCATACAGTTTGTTGCTTAGAAGATTAAAGAACCTCCAATGTGTGTCTGTCTGTTGAAGATGGGCCAACCCTACCCTTTCTATCTAATTATATCATACAACAGCAATTATCTTTTTATTTTCCTTAGATATTTTGCCCTTTCTCACAGTAACTATCTTCATTTGTTGCAACAAGATTAATTCAACAGAAAGTAAACAACAATTGTTTTCTGCATTGATTACAACAGGTTTACCATTTCAACACCAAAGCTGTTCAAAAGAAGTGCAATGTTTGTGTATTATTGCTGATAATCATATTTGATTTTAACCCTTTCAACCTCCTACACAGAATACTTAGCAAATACTCTACTGACCTCTTTTATTTTACTTTTCTTGGTTGGTAATCTATATGTAGATTTGAAACAACCACCATTATTGCTTCAAAAGAATAAAACCAAGGTCTAAGGTAACCATTTACGGTCTGCATAAAAAAATAAAAAAAACAGAAAGCAGTTAATAAAATTCATTTTGAAAATATGATTATTTTGTGTATTAAGAGACCAGGTGACTTTTTTGATATTCTTAGCAGGACCAGACTAAAAGCTCCTTTAATATCTCTGTTGAAATACATTGACTTTGTTTCAAGTAATTTTGAAAATAATGAAGAATTTAGTAAAATAACTTTTGTTAAAAGCATCCAGTACACTCTGTAAAGTTGCTCACATTAGGAAGCTGTAGAAATCATGCCAAAACAGACAAAATGGAGCTGGGGCAGTTCTTCAGCTGGCCAGCTGCTGTCAAACCGTCCAACTCATGCCAGCATGGAGAATGGACATTATGTGATTATTGTTATTATTTTATGTTTGACTTTTGTTTTGCATTTGTACAAGTTGGATCCAAGTCTCACCCAGAGACCTCAAGAGACAACAAGTTAGAAGTTCATGTAGGTGTTATGCCTAGGGTACCATATATTTGGATTTGTACAGTTTTGTTCTAGTGAATGTTTAAGAAACCATAAGAAAATTATGTGTTTGCTTTAAAATTTGAGATCACATAGACAGTATTTTACGTAGGATATGGGCAGTTCCCATGAGCACTATCTTTTGAACTTCAGCCATTTTGGGGTATCCTGGTATCTGAGCTAGGTAGTAATCAGCCCGTTTCGCTGATTATTATTATTATTATTATTATTTTTATTTAAGGCAATGAGCTAGCAGAATTGTTAGTATGCCGTGCAAAATGCTTAGTGGCATTTCGTCTGGCAGCATGTTCTGAGTTCACATTTCACCGAGGTCGATTTTGCAATTCATCCTTTCGAGATTGATAAATTAAGTACCAGTGAAACGCTATGATTGATTTAATCAACTATTACCCTCCTGCCAAATTTCAGGCCTTGTGCCTTCAGTAGAAAGGATTATTATTTTTATTATTATTATTATTATTATTATTATTATTATTCAGCTATAATTTTAAAACATGAAGTTTGTATCACAGAACAGTCTCAGGCAGGTTGTTATCAAAAGGTTTACTTTGTTAGGTGTTAAGTGTATGGAAGGTCCTGCTACTAAAAATATATAATAATACTGAGTTTTATTTTTTTTAAGTTAGTGAAAAGTAGAGGAAGGGTTATGCCTGTACCTTCTCTGTTTTTTTAAGCCCTGTCAGACACTTGCGAGATTGATGTTGCTGATACCTAGCTTGAACATTTTCAGGTCAATGTATGTGTACAGAAATTGGAATGGAACAAAGATCTTACTAACCTATGCTCCAACAATATGTACTTGTACTCCTGATGGTGACAATTTAGCTATGTTGTTGTTTACAATAATTTTGATATTGAGCAAAAGTATATAACATCGGTGACTTTATTTTCAGATTAATTCTATTGGTCTGGAGGAAGGGGTTTGCCTATGTTGTTTGTAGGTTTTCTGAGATGGGTGAGATTGATTCTGTTGATGTTTTTCTAGAACAACTGTGAGTCAATGACTGCAGGAAAAACATGGGCAAGGAGGTAACTCTAGAGAGAGAAAGGACTACTCATAGATATTAGTGTATGGCATGGAGAGTGGACATAATATGAATGATAAGAGGAGGAGAGATGAGTGAATAAGAGATGTCAGAGAGGAGGTAACATGATATCAGCCAGCTCTGAGGTAACATATGCCACTGTTGTTGTAGGAAGAGGAACAAAGTGAAAAGATAGCATATCTGTGAGCCAGAAGCTGGAGTGTGATGGTGAGTGATTTCGCTGAAATATATTGGCTGACCTCTTTTTGTGCAGTTGGTCTTTATGAGGTAAGAGTATCTGTGTCTTTTTGTAAACCGAAAATAAGGCTAACAGAATTGGCTCAGAATGATTGATGTTGAGGGTGTTGTGAGAATATGAAATGAAGCAATTGAATGGGTTCATGTAGAAATGGCATGCCATTTTTTTGAAGATCAGGTGAGACTAGTGGGGAAGATAGATAGATAGTGAGGGAGAGAGAAAAAGAGAGAATGGAGTTTATCAGTGGGTCATTGCTTAGAGAATATCAAATGGTGGACATTTTTATCAAGTGATCCTAGTTTCATCCTCATATCTATACACATGCATTGACCTACAAATGATTAGGCTAAGTATCAGCTACATCAATCTCACAAGTCTAATAGAGGCTGAAAACAAAAAAAGATACAGGCATAGCCTTTCCTCTACTTTTGACTAACTTAAAGAGAAAAAAGAACTCAATTTTTGGTAGCAGTACCTCTCATCTATTTAACCCTTTTGATACCATCCTGCCTGAAACTGCTCCTGGTTCTATGATACAAACTTCATGTTTTAAAGTAATCTAAATTAAAACCTTTCATCCAAATATGATATTGGTTTACATTCTAAGCATTAGATTAATAATGAAACTTATGTTACTAGATTTTTCTTTTATACTTAACTGGAATCTAAGATGTGTGTGTGGATGTGTTTTCAGTATTTAAGTGCAGTGAGGCAGTGAGTTGGCAGAATTGCTAGCACTCCAGGCCAAATGCTTTTCGTCTGTCTTTATGTTCTGTTCTGTGTTCAAATTCCGCCAACATCAACTTTCCTCTCATCCTTTTGGGGTCGACAAAATAAATACCAATTGAACGTTGGGGTTGATGTAATCAACTTAATCCCTCCCCTGAAGTTGCTGGCCTTGTGCCAAAATTTGAAACCATTGTTTAAGTGCAGAAGGCGTGGCTGTGTGGTAAGAAGCTTGCTTCCCATCCACATTGTTCTGGGTTCAGTCTCACTGTGTGTCATTTTGGGCAAGTGTCTTCTACTACAGCTTTGGGTTGACCAAAGCCTTGTGAGTGGATTTGAGAGACAGAAACTGGAAGAAGCCTGTTGTGTATGCATGTGTGTGTGTATATATATATATATATATATATATATATATATGTGTGTGTGTGTGTGTGTGTGTGTTTATGTGTATATATCTGTCCTTGCGCCATCGCTTGACAACTGAGGCTGGTGTGTTTATGCCCCCATAACTTTGCAGTTCAGCAAAAGGAACTCATAGAATAATTACTAGGCTTACAAAAAATAAGTGCTGGGGTCAATTTCTTCAACTAAAACCTCTTAAGGGCATGCTCCAGCATGGCCACAATCAAATGACTGAAACAAATAAAAAAATAAAAAGAAGCTAAGCAAAGCTCGTGAGAAATGTGTAAAGCTTCCGGTCTGTCTTCATAAGTGAGTGTCTCTTATAACAAACAGCATGGACCCTGACAAAGAAATCTAAGAGACATTCTATGATAAGTGATTTAGGTTTGCTGCTTTATTTCAGGATGGTAGTTTCTATTATGTTTCAGTGATTGATTACTATTTTACTAATTCTTAAGCCAGTTTAAACCCAAACACTACAAATTAAACTGATTCTGTTTTTACATTCACAGCAAAGCTGGTAAACAAACACTTTTAACTCTTGCCATTTTATCTCATTTAAGAAAAGATAAAAAAAAAAGACAAAAAATAGTAAATTAAAGAATAAATAAAAACCGCTTTCTTTAATCATCCAACTACTTTAGCAAATTGTGTTTTAATGAAAAATCAAACAAGAAGCAGTCAAACTGTAAAGAAGAAATCACATAAATAAATGACAAAAACTGAGACATTAAAGCATTTTCTGTTTTACACAGCTCCAAAAAGTTTTAACTTTTGATTGAAAAAAAAAAAAAATTATCATTATTATCATTATCATCATCATTGTTGTTGTTATTATCGTCATTATTATTATTAAATTTATTGCTTTGCTTGTTTTTATAGTAACAATTTGAGGACTTAGTTTATTATAACTGATTTGGTGTCAGAACCTGTGTGTCAAGGAAGAATATTGTCTGATCAAGTAGCAACAACCACTTTCAGTATGATTGGTTAATTTTGGTGTTTGTATATTTTTCTGTCAGCAGTGAATGTAGAAACAAACAAAAATGCTGTCAGATTTCTTTTGTCTCCTCCACATCTCCTCACTTGTAACTCTCTGTGACTTTTCTTTTATACATTTTGTTCCTTTTTATTTAAAAAAAAAAAAAAATTTTTTTCCTTTTGTTTTGAATTTTTCTGTTTTTTATTTCTTCTATTGATTTTTAATATTTTCTATTTCTTGGTTGAGATCTTAAAAGTTGTTGCTATTGACTGTGTTGGTCTTCAGCACAATTAATCCTAACTTCTCTCTCACTCTCTCACTCTCTCACTTTTTCTTTCTTTCTTTCTCTCTTCCTTTCTTCCTCCCTTCCTTCCTTTCCTTTCCTTTCCTTTGATGCATTCCTGCTTTCTTTCTCTCTTTCTTTAACCCCCCCCCCTTTTTTTTTCATTGATGTCGCAATAACCCACTCTCATTAAATGTCTCTTACAAGCGATGACTGGCAGATGTTAATTTTATCAAAAACCTATTTACTGAATCTAATCGATTCAGAAAAAGGCTGGTAGATTTAAAAATCAAGAACTGAACAAATCGATGGCAACAGCAGTTTAAAAGATTATTATCTTTTTGAAGTGATATTTTGTTCACTGATTCTTTTTGCCTCTATTTGTCAAATATTTCAGAAATTATCTCCAGTGTCAAAGTATTTCATTGGTTATCTTTGACGTAATTGTATTTTAATAGTTAGTTGTTTGTTGTTTGTTTGCTTATTTGTTTGTTTGTTTGTTGTTGTTGTTGTTACTCCCCACTCCTGTTTCCATTAACATTAAATGGTGGGTACCCCCATTGGAGCCTGATATCCAAGTGATATCATTCACTCTCTAGGCATTGTTTACCGTTATGGTACTTTAACTGTTAGCTTAATATTCATTGTACCTCAGTAATTATCGTGACTGCCATGTTGACTTGCCAATTATCTTAAATATCTAATCTCTTTGATTATCTTCATTGATTAACTGTCATGGCACATTGTTGATTACTCTGTCTCTGTAAAAGTACCTTACTGATTATCTTCATTTTTGATATTTGGTAACTAGATTAATAAATCCACTCTCATTAGATGTCTCTTACTACCCAAGTCTTCAGGTTGAAGACTTGGGTAGTGAGTTCAGATCGAACACCTGGGACGGGAGAGAAATGTGAAGACAATAACAATGCAATGCAATAAATAATTACTCTGATGATTAGTTATGGTTCTGCATCCAATTACACATGGAACATCCAATGGAGAACTGCAAATAGCCACAATGATGAAACATATGTTGGGAGCAAATAATATAAATTTGTGTTTAGCAAATAATATAAATTTGTGTACATACATACATACATTATGTTGCCTTCGAAACGCGGAGTAGATGGACAGGGACAACTGATGAAGGGGAATATTCTTTATGATGCATGTCTCGTCTCTCTGTTTGTTTTTTTCGTTGTTCGAAAAATGTTCATTTTCTGTTTACGTCTTTATGTTTTCATTTCTCATTGTGTTTAACGTTTTTTTTGTGATGACTTGTACCCATATATGCATGTATGTATACATATAGATGTAGGTATGTACATATATGTATGGATATATGCATATATTTATATATTATTTATATCATTATATATACATACTTAAAGTCACAATATATGGATTCAAGTAATCCGGTAGTACTCATAAAAAATGCTCTCTAATGTATCATTCTACAAAACATATAGAATATATGGTATGATACAAGAGAAAACAATAAGGAGTGTATAAAGTCAT
>NC_142929.1:61648279-61725779 GCF_046866305.1 Octopus bimaculoides | reverse complement strand
GAAATGAAAGTTTGAAGAAAACGCTAATGTTTATGTTCTGTTTAAAAACCTTTGTGAATGACACATGCAGAACTGGCTGCTTCAAGCTTAGGCTTTTGATTTTCTTTCCTGGTTCTTATCATAACATTATAAACTTCATCAACTCCATTACAAGCAAAGTCATGAAATTAACATGTAAAAAGCACTGGTGGTGTTGCCATGTAAAAAGTACCCAGTACATATTGTAAAGTGGTTGGCATTCGGAAGGGGATCCAGCTATAGAAACCATGGCAAAGCAGACAGAGGAGCTGGGTGCTGCTCCTGGCCTTCCCAGCTCCTGTCAAACCATCCAGCCCATGCCAGCATGGAGAATTTGAGTGACAATTATGCACCTTTAATTCCATGTCCAGGTGTTTATAAACAAGAAACTTGCAGCAGTGTTATATAAATCAACTCCAGCAAATTGAGAATGTATGAATTTGTAATAGTTTGTAATCTGAGATCGCTAACAACAGCATAAGCAGAGGAGTGTGGAAGGGGAGGGGCATGGCATATTTGGGACAATAGGTGTGTGTGTGTATTGAACATCAATATATCTTGGACCATCTGCATGCTCTAGGTTTGCTTTGTCAAAAGTTGGTTTTGGCTACACAACAACTTTGACAACAACCACAGCAGCAATGATTTAAATGAAGATGATGATGATAATGATGTGGTTGAGTTTATGTTTTGTCAATGTTTGTACATCATTTGAAAATTTCCTTGCTAAAAAAGAGATATGAAATGCAAACACAGCCAAATGCATAGAATTTTCTCAGTGATACAAGTCTCCTTCATCTGAATTGTGTCTTAATTTTCTTTTCATCTGATGATATCATGTGATGATGTCATGTGATGATGTCATGTGATGATGCCATCTATATGTGAGTTTCATGAAGTCAGTCATCTAACTTGAAATTTTTGCAAGATTTGAAAAAAAAAAAAAAAGAAATTAAAATACTTGATCACAGCTGATAATGAAATTCAAAACAACAGATTGTGGATCAAGTTGTTTACTTCTGTGTGTGTGTGTGTGTGTGTGTGTGTGTGTGTGTGTGTGTGTGTGTGTGTGTGTGTGTATGTGTGAGAGAGAGAGAGAGAGGAGTTAGAGAGAGAATATATGGAAAAGACCAGTTGCTTTTGTTTACTTTTGACTTGTTTATGAAAATAAATGAATGCATAAAGATTCTAAGGTATGAGCAGGGGGTTAACAGTTTCTGTTTCGTTTGTTGGTTCCCTTTGATAAACTCTGCAATTTATTCCCCCCCCCCACTCACACACACACACACACTCACACTCCATTATACTCTGCCTTTCTTTGTTTTCTCATGGCCTCACCTTATCGTATCTGAATATAACAAATTCAAGGTTGTTTATTTCCATGTGTTTGGTGATTGCATTGCATAACACTTTTTTTTTTCTCTAGCGAACAAAAATAAGTAAATAAATAAAATAAAATAAAAATGCTGTCATGTGTTGATGTAAAGAAATTTTTGTTTTCACATGTGCAGCTTTCCGTGTAAGTATACCATCACTGCGTGCAGCCCAATCACTTATTAAACATGACATCTTATTGTCACTAACACACTCTGTCGGTGTCAATGATATGGCCTGTTCTGCTGCAGTCAACCACTTTCACACTGATATGCATTGATTTCATATGGCAGCCATTTGCACATAGAGAGTAAACAAAACAGGAAACTTACTCTTTCCTGTCTTCAGAAGCCATTTTGGATAGAACTCAATGCTTGAACTAATAACCCCTGAATCATTCTTCACACACACACACACACACACACACACACACACACACACACACACACACACACGTGTGTGTGTGTGTAACATCTATGTATGTATGTGTAGAAGCAGAACAGATACGCGCAAATACATAAACTCATGATACAGATATACACACTCAAATAAATACACACATATACAGTCTCACTCATGTACATGTACACACTGTATGCATACATATAGAATATTTTTTTCCATTTTGGTTGTTACAACATCCATGTTACATATATATGTGTGTGTGTGTGTGTGTGTGTGTGTGTGTGTGTGTATGCATGTGTGTGTATGTATATGATAGTTAGATAGGCAGATATAGATATTTAAAGTATTTGCAAGTTATCTTTTATTGTCTTTATTTTTGTATTTGATGTATGTTTGTTTTTATAGTGTGTATGGATGTATGTGCAGTTTGTGTATATATGAATGTGAGTGTTTGTATTTTTATCTGTATATGTAGGACATAAGCAATGGGGATTTTCTTTAACTATCGTTTTGCTATCAGCATGCATGCTCACACATACATACATGCACATGTGCACACACTTTCACAAAATAAACATGTATGAGATTGTGTGTGAGTGTGTGTGTGTGTGTGTGTTTAATGAGAGTCACTGTCCTTTGCTAACTCCTCTTAATTGTTCAATAAAATTTTTAATTCTCAAAGAACATGTTCATGGCATAAGTTTATATTTAACTCTCCACAGTGATCTGTTTTGCCCTGTAAGATTAAGGTTGTGCGGTGAAATTGATAAGTGTAGATTTTGGTTCCACTGCCTGTTACTTTGGGCAAATGTCTTCTGCTATAGCCTCAAGATGATCAATACCTTTTGATAAAGATTGGTTGAGAGAAACTTAGAGCTTGTTGTATATATATATATATATATATATATATATATATATACGTATGTATGTATGTGCATATGTGAATGTCACTTCCATGTGTCCTTGTTAGCAACACCTCAGCAAAAACAGCAGGTTCGTTATTTTCATTCCCTGCTCAGCAGAAATCCTGTAGATTCACTGGCTTTGTTGCTTTCCACATATGAATGCTGTTAGAATGAATGTAGGTCACTTGGAAAACAAGGAAGGGTGGGTTAGCAACAGAAAAAGCATATGCATTAATAAGTATGGATATTTTTATGAAAGTATGTGTACTTTTATGGGTGTGTGTGTGTGAGTAAAATATTGGTTTCAAATTTTGGCACAAAGCCAGCAATTCTGGGTAGGCGGTAAGTCGATTGCATCGACCCCAGTACTTAACTAGTACTTATTTTATCGACCCCGAAAGGCTGAAAGGCAAAGTTGATCTTGGTGGAGTTTGAACACAAAATGTAAAGATCAATGAAATGCCGCTAAGCATTTTGCCCAGTGTGCTAATGATTCTACCAGATTGCTGCCTTATGTGAGTAAAATATTGTGTGTGTGTGTAGATATATATTTGTGCGTATATAAATATGTAGGCATATATATGTGTGTGGCATCTTGGGCAAATATCCTTTTGTTTAATCCATACTTGCATGGTAAATGATATTGTTAAGTTTGTGTGTGTGTATGTATATATATATATATAGAGAGAGAGATTTTCTTTATTTGTGGATTAAGGCTTCAATTGGTTTCTTGTTATGTTAGTCCTTAACAAATATCAAGCCTATGACATGGAACATGGGTATCTGTCTCCATTGTGGTACCCACAACTTCCTTAACCAATCTTTAACCACCAATATGATGCTGAGCATTCGTTCTCATTGTTTAATATTTGTATGTGCATACACACACACACACACATATGTGCGTGTGCACCTATTAGTGTAATCCTTTCAGCTACAGTCTAGTTTGTGTTTAATTTGAATAACAGTCAATGATAAGTTTTGTTTGTGGCCTGAAGGTATGCAATGATACTTGGCCTCTGATGATGATGATCAACAAACAGCGAAATATGTCAGATGAATCTCTTTTATTTTTCTGCCCATGAAAGTTCTATAGTGAAAGATTTAAGAAGTGTAGTTTAAGTACTTCAATTTTTCTCATGTTTTCTAATACATCCTGTGGTGTTTATACACACGTACACACACACACACACACACACACACACACACACACACACACACACACACACACACACACACACACACACACAAATGTATACATATGCATGTAGATCCAGCTGAGCCGTTTTTGAACTTCCATCCTTGATGTCTTATCTGTTTATGTATATCTAGGATTACATTGTACAATGTGTCTTGCATATTTGTTAAAGCTTTACTTTGTAATTTGGAAGAGAATTGTTTGTTATTTCTATAAGTTTGAGAAACTACTTAAAAGGTCCTTGATTGGCAAGGAAGAAGCTAATTAGTTATGTCTAATTAGTTTTGGAGATGGGCGTTGTGAGAACACAGTAGGTTGTGTGAAGAAGGGGTGGTAGATATGTGAAAGCTAGAGTGTGATGTTGCTTGGTAGTAAGACATGGGTATTGAATATAGAAGAACTGTTGAGATTGGATAGAAATGGTATGAAATGTATATCTATTGGGTGTATAATGTGACCTCTGTATATAAGGCAGAGCAGTACTGACCTGAGTGAATGACATTTTGCATTCAAGGCATTAGTGTAAGTGTGCAAGAGAGGCAGTCATACTGCTATGGACTTGATATGTTATTGGGTAATGGACACTTGCAGAAAAAAAGGTCATAAGCAATCAGTAGGAGGGTAACTGTAAGTAGAGGGAGGCTGAGAATGAAGAGGTTGGATGTCACTTTTCTGCAAATCCCATGCTTCAGAGAAGACAATGACGAAAGACCAAGATGTATGATAATATTCTCCATTGTAACCTTTTATGTTAGCAATGCAATTCAAATGTCATAATTCATAATGATGTCGTCGTCATTGTTGTTGCTGCTGTTGGCAGAATCGTTAGCATGCCGGGTAAATGCTTAGCAGCATTTCATCCATCTTTACATTCTGAGTTCAAATTCCACTAATGTTGACTTTATCTTTCATCCTTGTGGAGTTGATTAAATAAGTACAACTTGAAAACTGGGTTCAATGTAATTGACCTATCCCCTACCCCTGGGATTGCTGGCCTTGTGCCAAAGTTTGAAACCATTATTATTATTATTATTATTATTATTATTATTATTATTGATATTAGTATTGTGATTGATTGTTTTTGGGAATTGTAAAATAGTGAAGTGGTTTCTTGTTGACATCTTCACTGCAGTATGATAGCCACATTTTGGAATACCAGAATGCCTACCACAGTCCATCACTCAAGGATTATCTGCTGAGACACTTGTACTGCACCACTGCTGCCTAGTGCAGGACATGGCTAAGCCTGTTTAAAAGCAGACTAAACTCGCATTCTCAAAATTGTACATCTTGAAAAACTGTGCTCTGTGCATCAAGACCAGGATGTGTTTATTGAAATGCTATGTCTACCCTGTGTTAATGTATGGAAATGAGATATGGTCTATAATATCAGAAATGAGAAGGTGCTTGGAGAGCTCTGAAATGTGGTTCTTAAGGGGAATTTTGAGGATAGTATTGACAAGCAATGATAATCTGGGCTGTGGCTAATAAAGAAATCTATGGTAAATAGGAAACTGCTTCATGAGATAAGGGCCAAGCAACTGAGATTTCTTGGTCATGTGATGAAGAAAGAGGGCCTGGTGAATTAAATGATGACCGGAAAGATTGAAGGGAAAAGAAGCAGAGGAAGGAAAAGAAGCAGAGGAAGGAAAAGGATGATATGGATGCCAAATTTGACAAACTGGTTGCAAGAAAGAGGCATTAAACATCAGGAATTGGAAGAGCTACAGAAAACAAAGAACAGAGAATTGTAGCAGGACATGATTGCCTATGCCCTACATTTTAGACATGGCATCTAAAGAGAAAGAGATTATTGGGCAGCTAGCTGGTAGAATCATTAACATGCCAAACAAAATGCTTTGCAGCATTTCTTTTGGCTTAATGTTCTGATTTCAAATTCCGCCAAGGCCGACTTTGCCTTTCATATTTTCGGGGTCAAAACATTTCAAGCCTTGTGTCTAAAGTAGAAAGGATTATTATTATCGTTTTTATTGTTGTTGCTTTGTTTAATATGAACTGTTCCAAGTCTCACTCAGAGACTTCAAAAAACAGCAAGTTAGAAATTAAATTGTGGTGTTGGCTCAGTAGTTAAAGCGTTAGGCTTAGAATCATGAGGTAGTGAGTTTGATTCCCTGACTGGGCTATGTGTTGTGTTCTTGAGCAAGACACTTTATTTCATGTTGCTCCAGTTCACTCAGATGTAAAAGTGAGTTGTGACATGACTGGTGCCAAGCTGCATCAGTCTTTGCCTTTCCCTTGGAAAACATTGGTGGCATGGAGAGGGGAGGCTGGTATGCATGGGTGACTACTGGTCTTTGATAAACAACCTTGCCTGAACTTGTGTCTCGGAGGGTAACTGTCTAGATGCAATCCCATGGTCATTCATGACCGAAGGGAGTCCTGTATTTATGAGTGTTAAAGATATCTTTTTAGGAAAGAACATAAAAAACTGAGAACTAAGATTCAATTAAAAGGTTTTGTAACATTTGAAATTTTTAAAAAATGTTAAATATTCAACTATTCTCACATTGAGTGGGCAGAAACCCTGAAAACAATTTTTTGAAGTCCTGATATTTCTTTGGTTTCCTTGTATTTGATCATAATATTTAACCCTTTGGAGATTGAACCTCATTTAAAGTTTCAGTGCTGAGAAGGCAGAGCCTTTTTCACAAGCCCTATAGAGGGCATGCACTTATTTTTTGAAAAAATTATAAAAAATTAAGCTTACAAAGAATAAGTCCTGGGGTCGATTTGCTTGACTAAAGGTGGTGCTCCAGCATGGCCACAGTCAGATGACTGAAACAAGTAAAAGATTAACTACTTTACATGTATAAAACTCTATTCTTGTAGGAAATTGAATAGATTGATACAATCTTCATCATTCAACTTTTCGGCCTACAGATCGGCCCTGTCATCTTATAAGGTTTAAGATCTCCTTTTGATATTATCCCCAAAGCTCTGATGGTCACAGGTATATTTGTCATTCTTAGAGCACATATTTTCAACGGTTTTTCTTATAACAGAGGTAGTTGAGTTTAACCCTAGGCGTTAAGATTTGCTGATGAGGATTAAGATGGTCTACTTCAAAATCCAAAATTGTCAGTCATTAAGTTCAGTGCTTTTGTGGCTTTTGAGTTGTTTTAACTGTTATTTTTAGCAAAGGCAGTGCTAGTCAGTACTCTCTGTTACTTTTGTGGCCTCTATTAATTTTGCCTTTAGATTCTAATTGCTAGTAAGCCACCCTTTTTAATTTGTATATATGTGTGTGTGTGTGTGTGTGTGTGTGTGTGTGTGTGTGTGTGTGTGTGTGTGTGTGTGTGTGTGTGTGTGTGTGTGTGTGTGTGTGTAAGTTTACTGACCTATCAAAGTTATACTCGCTGTTCTGTGTGATTGACATTTTGGTTTGGGTGTAGAATAACTTATCTGCTGCAATAATGCACTGTCAATTCATCTTGAGATGGTATTGTTAAATTCTCACAAAAGACATTCAAAGTAAAATATCTTGTGTGTGAGTTCTTGATGAACTGTGTATGATCACAGAACTTCCGTTGCTAAGTTCTACAACTTGAAATCATGTTGTAACAATGCATTGTGTGAAATATTCATAGACTGGAAGAAACGAGGAGCAAGGCTAGTGTTGGCTTTGTTGTGCTCATGTTATTGGAATATTTGTCAGACTAGAGTTCAGAAGGAAACAAGTATCCAACCAGTAGTGTCATAGAACCTGATATTTGAAGGAAATACATATCTGATAAACAGCATACAATAATTGAACCGGATGATAGAAGGAAACAAGTATCCAATGACTAGTTGTCATCATTGGATGAGACATTAAGAAAGAAAGCTGTATCAGTGACAAAGCAAACTTCCCATTCTTTACCCACTCAGATTCAATAAAATACTTCGATTTGTATCATATTTACAACATAACCTACTCTTTTATTTTCTTCCATAACACAAAGTCTTATCACAAAATTCTATTGATGTGCTCTATTTTATTTCAAACATATTTACTTGAAACTGCTGGAATGTATGACAGTGTAGCTGAGGGAAAAACTCATCATCATCATCATCATCATTATCATCATTATCATCATCGTCATCATCATTGTCATCATCATTTTAATGCCCACTTTTCCATACTTGCATGGGGCAGAATGGAGTTTGTTGAGGCAGATTTTCTCTGGCCTGTAAATTGTTTTGTTACCAACTTTTAACTTTTAGTCTCAGTTTACCTAATCAAGTCGCAAGGCTGGTGGTCTGGGGCTATAGAAGAAGACACTTGCCCAAGGTGGGACTGAACTTCCTAGCCTCACACCCATGCACCCATGGCTGTACCTTGCTATAATTATCATATTCTGAACTATCTTACCAGTGGTGGAGAATACTTATATGTATGTGTGTGTGTGTGTGTGTGTGTGTATATAAACATGAGAGAAAAGTTGAACCTAAGAAGCATCAGTTGTGGTGTGCAAGAGAGACGGTTGTACTGGTATGGTCATGTGGTGAGAATGGATGAGGATAGCTGTGTGAAAAAGTGCCATACCCTAGCGGTTGAGGGAACCTGTGGAAGAGGTAGATCCAGAAAGACTTGGGATGAGGTGGTGAAGCATGACCTTCAAACATTAGGCCTCACTGAAGCAATGACTTGCGACCGAGACCTTTGGAAATATGCAGTGTGTGAGAAGACCCGGCAAGCCAAGTGAGACCATAATCCGAGGCCTCTGCCAGGGGTGTAGCCAGCCCACTTATGCATACCTTTCCTTCGTTGGACATTAAACTCTGCTTGCGAAGACCGGTTCAGGCAAGTGAAATCGAAATCGAATCAAATTCGACGACTGGCACCCATGCCAACTTCTCCTTCATTGGACACTAAACTTGGCTTGCGAAGACCTGTTGGGGCAAGTGCAATCGAAAATTGTGATTGAAAGAACCAAATTCGATGACTGGCACCTGTGCCAGTGGAGCTCGAAGAGCACCGTCCGGGCGTGATCATTGCCAGAGCAGCTGTCTGGCTTCCATACCAGTGGCATGTAAATAGCACCATTTGAGCGTGATCGTTACCAGCGTTGCCTTACTGGCACTTGTGCCTTTGGCACATGGAAAAACATTCAAGCGAGGTCGTTCCCAGTGCCGCTGGACTGGCTCCTGTGCAGGTGACATGTAAAAAAACACCATTTTGAGCATGGCCGTTGCCTGACTGGCCCTCGTGCCGGTGGCATGTAAAAGCACCCACTACACTCTCGGAGCGGTTGGCATTAGGAAGGGCATCCAGCTGTAGAAACTCTGCCAGATCAGATTGGAATCTGGTGCAGCCATCTGATTCGCCAGTCCTCAGTCAAATCATCCAACCTATGCTTGCATGGAAGGCAGATGTTAAACGATGATGAGGATGATGATATGTGTATGTGTGTGTGTGTGTGTGTGTGTGTGTGTGTGTGTGTATATATATATATATATATATATATATATATACACACATACACATACAGGGCGTCCCAAAAGTCACTGGTGGGTTCTAATTTTTAATAACTTCCCTAACTTTACAAATAAATGCATGAAATTTTGATACAATATAAAAGACAAGGAAAATTAATGTGCACAAGTCAAATTTTGCAATACCACTACATCACATATGAAAAATGACGTCGCTTAAATAACAGCCATTTTCGGCTTCATATAAGAAAATATAAAATAATAATAATTAATAGGAAAATAAATAATAATAATAATAATAATAATAATAAGGCAGAATGCTAAACTGAAAGCATATTTTAATATAGATGTGCATAAGGAGGATTAAAAAGGATTTCTAACTGGCTTTCATTTCATGGCAAATTTTCAAGAAGAGGGAAAATGAAAATAATGTTTTTTACAAAAATATAAAAAAAAATATAAAAAAATAAATTTACCAATACATTATATTGTCTTTGAGTTTTTAAAGTTCAATGGTAATCTATGGAGATAATTGTTAGATAGATTAGGATGCATGAAATTAAGAATGGTGTTGTGTTTAAAAAAAGGCTGAGAGTTTGTTTGTTAAACAGGAAGTGTGGTGTCAAAACAGGAAGACCAGAACTCCAACTAAAGAGTATACAACCCACAGAATTGTCTTCCCTTACACACACTTCCAGTTTTGATGCCACACTTCCTGTTTAACACTCAAACTCTCAGCCTTTTTTAAACACAACATGATTCTTAATTCCATGCATTCTAATCTATCTAACAATTATCTACATGGATTATCATTGAACTTTAAAAACTCGAAGACAATATAATGTATTGGTATATTTATTTTTTTATATATTTTTTATATTTTTGTAAAAAAAACATTATTTTCATTTTCCCTCTTCTTGAAAATTTGCAATGCAATGAAAGCTGGTTAGAAATCCTTTTTAATCCTCCTTTTGCACATCTATATTAAAATATGCTTTCAGTTTAGCATTCTGCTTTATTATTATTATTATTATTATTATTTTTTATTTTCCTATTATTTCTCCACGTGCGGTTAACACAACCCCACCATTTACTGACTTATATATATATATTTATTTATTTATTTATGTGTTTCAGCCAAGTGGCTGCGATCATGCTGGTGCACCACCGTATATATATATATATATATATATATATATATATATATATATATATAAAATAAAAAGTAGGGTAAGATTAATAACCAAAGCTTATTTGTTAAATAATGAGTAATAGTTCTTCATTTTCTTTGGTGTACCATTAAAAAAATTTTTTTAATTATTTTATATTTCTTCCCACTTTAACCCTTTTGCTACCATATTTCTGTTGAGATGCTCTGTGTTACTTTCAATTAGTTTGGAATATAACAAAGAATTTAGTAAAATAACTTAGTTATCATTAAGCTAGTGTTAGGAACATAATTTGCAACTAAGGTTTGGTGAAAGATTTTAATTCAAAACTTTTGAAAGCAAGACATGTGTACTACAGTGCCAGAGGTGGTTTCAGCTGGTATGGTATCAAAAGGGTTAATGTCTGTGTAAGTGGAATGGTTTCCCCAGATGTTTACATTTGGATATTGATGGAAAAAGGATTTTTAACTGAATATTCTTCCTACCACCAACTGTCCAGCTTTGAAACAAGAGAATTTATTTCTGTGAGCCTGATAGAGCAAACAACAAAGTAAGCTGCAGAACTACTTTTGATAATTTTCTAACCAAAATGCTTGAGATTGGAAGTGTATCAGATTTTAGCATTTTATAATATAGCATAGACATTTAATATGAAGATATAGAGTTAGTTCAGTTTCACTCTATATATCATTGTTTCAATTTGGGAACATTTCACTGTTATAAGCCCTTCACATTGCTTATCAAACATAGAAAACAACTAAGCTTCACCTTCCCTTTTTATCCTTTATCTTATGCTCACCTGAACACATTTCAGAACCCTTTCAATAATTTTCCATCTGTTGCACTTTTCTCACTCAAAAAAAGTTTTGGTTTTAAAGATTTACAGATTTTTGAATATTGGATAAAGAATTATCAACTGATATAAATTCTAAAATTTGATGCAGGGCTCGTGGGTGGACACAGTGAGGGTAGTGAGAGGAGGAGTGGGTTGAAAACATCTGGGTGGAAATGCAGTAATCCTAGTCAGCTCCAAGGAATGGAGGCTGTTAACAGAAGCTGTGAAGAAGGCAGAGAGAAGAGACAGCGTGCTCAGAGGTTAAAGGCTGGACCATGTTTATGAGTTAATTTGTGCAATTCAATCAGGTGGCCCTTTTCTCAATGCAGTCTTGGATGCTTCAGTGTGTAGCAGCAGCTGCAGCATCCAGGCTTTAAGTGTAATATTCCATCATAGGCTCCACTTCACTTGTCAGTTTTTTCTGGAGACTGCAGTATCTTCTAGTCCTGATGCATTTTAGTGGTAGATGGTGAAATCACCAAAATTCATGTTGCTAGCATCTACATACAGCGAGACAAGAGAATATGGGATTATATACCAGCTAGTAGATTCACATCCAGGAGGCGCAATGGCCCAGGGGTTAGGGCAGCGGACTCGCGGTCATAGGATCGCGGTTTTGATTCCCAGACCGGGCGTTGTAAGTGTTTATTGAGCGAAAACACCTAAAACTCCATGAGGCTCCGGCAGGGGGTGGAGGTGAACCCGGCTGTACTCTTTCACCACAACTTTCTCTCACTCTTACTTCCTGTTTCTGTTGTGCCTGTAATTCAAAGGGTCAGCCTTGTCACACTGTATCACACTGAATATCCCCGAGAACTACGTTAAGGGTACACGTGTCTGTGGAGTGCTCAGCCACTTGCACGTTAATTTCACGAGCAGGCTGTTCCGTTGATCTGATCAACTGGAACCCTTGACGTCATAAGCGACAGAGTGCCAACAACAACAACAGATTCACATCCTGACACATTACCCTTGTTCTTTTAGGTAGAAAGCTGCCACTGAGAAGTGTTTTCATCAGAACCTTCTGATAAATAGTGGCTCAACATAAATGAAAGTACAGTGGGAAGCAGCATATTGAAAGACTATTCTTAAATCTTTAGCATTCAGATGTAATGCCTTTTTATGTAATGCTTTTTTAAAGCATTACATTTCAACTGCAATGATTTTTTATTCACATTGTTTTAAATTCATCATGCATTATCTCATAGTTTTGAGATTTCAATGATGTAATTGCATATGTTTAGAATGACATTGTAAAGAAGATGTGAGATGCCAAGTCTAGCTGGTCTGCGCATAAATTAAATAGAATATTTGGGCCGGATATGGTTGGTTTCAATGCTAAAGTGTTAATTGTCTAGCTGGAAGCTTGGTTCAAATGCCTGCAATAGACGAAATTCCACAATGAAGGGCCAGGTAATACTGTTCTCTCACCACATATAGTATCTGTTCTTTAGTATCTTTTCCTGCCTTTCCTGTCCATGTTTTGCCTGTAGATGTCTACTCACAGATGTTCCTTATTTTGAACATGACCGATGTTAATCTAACCAGTTTTGGAAGACATGTGAAGGTCATAGGCACTGCTGCTCCTGATTAAGCCTTTGGAAAATAGAAAACAATAAAGAAACAAAAAAGAAAATAAAGCATTTTTCAAATAAATTCTGTCCACTTTGTTGAAACTAACTATTAATGATACTTCATAATTAAATGGTTGTTGGTGTTAACCAAAAATATCCTACTGTTCCAACAATTCATGCAAGTAACAAGAAACTGAGAATTCAGTCTTGGCTAACATGACTAGATTGACATAAAACATTAAAAAAAATGCTAAATAATGTGATTGCGTATGAGTTTTGTTTGCATGTCTATGTGATTTTAAATGAAATAATGTCTTTGGAATTTGTGAGATTTTGTCTTGTTTTGTTTTGTTTTGAATTCAATTTAGCTTGATTGAAAAAAAGTATGTTTCAAATATTATCAAGAAAATATGTAGCAACATTATATTATAATGTGAAAAAGGAATAAATAAACTATGTACCTGTGAGTGTCAGAATGCTAATGAGGAAGTAAAGTATATTTTTAAAAATTTTGTACTCTGTGAGAAGGAGAATTATTGAAGAAAGCTCAGTGCCTTGAAATTCATTCTTTTATTCAATAATAATAATGATGATGAAAATTGTTGTTATCATCATCATCATCATCCATTGTCCATGACGATGTTACTCTGGCAGATGATATACTAACACTACACCAAAAAAAGCAAGTAATATCCAGTGGCCAAAAGGTCCTTTGGTTCATTCCTTCAACTTTCTAACACCTGCTTTAGAATCCTTGCTGTTACTAACAGGTCTGTTTTCTGTAGCAGTCCTGTCTCAAGCCATGCATCTACCCCTTTTACTAACTGCTCACAGTACCACTTCTCAGTGTCCACTTCTAAGTGTCACATTCTCCATAGTTGTCTAGCTTCCCTCTTCAGCTCTTGATATTTTTCAACTTTCTCACTTTCCTTCTCATTCACCCTGTGGTCCAACGGTGAAGCAATGTCCACAATAATTGGACAGGTTTTCTAGCCATGATAAGATGGTTACACTGAATGATCATGTCCCACAAGGTCTTATGTTGTTCATTTTCAGGAACCCTTTTCAGTTGGTGCTCATACCATTCTCACATATACTCATGTCATCCTTATGACAGAGCTTCCAGTCAACCAATTTGGCAATGTTGTTGTGCCTTCTCTTGTAGTCTCTCTGTGCAAGCATCTTACATACACTAATAACGTAGTTTATTGTTTCACCTTTCTTACCACACGACCTACAAAATGGGGAAATTGCTAACTTGTCAATATTGAACTTGATATAGTTTGTTCTCAGTGCTTGTTCTTGGGCTGCAAAAATAAGGGCTTCAGTTTCAACTTTCAAGTCACTTGTTGGTTTTCCTAGTCCATTCCTAGATCTTTGTCAGTTGTTTCAGGTATTTCCCGCAGGAATTGACCATACATTTTTATCCCCTTTCTCCATCTATTCAAGGTGTCATTCTGTCTGTCTTGTTAAAATTCTCCTTTATTTCATCATTGTTTAGGGCTTTCATCTTTCTTACTCCTGCCACCAATCTCTCTGTTGAATTCTTTACATACCATACCAGATTCTTTTCCTTAGACTTCATGCACATTTCACAGGTCCTTCTATCAAGCTCCTTACTCTCACCACTTCTCCAGCACTATACCAGCACTGTATCTTAGAGTTGCATTGTTCCATGTGTTGACAGCCAGTTTCTTATTCCTACCATTTAACTTTGTCTTTAACACCAATTTCAGTCTCTCTTTATATTCCTTTAATAACAGCTCTTTTGTTTCTTTCTCCTTCATTTGGTCTGTTTCCAGGATGCCTAAGTACTTATACCCATTGTTGTCAATTTACTCTGCAACCTGCCTGTCTGGCAATATAATTCCTTCCATCTTATCAATTCTACTTCACTTCAGCAGTAGCACCCTACACATTTTTTAATGCCAAATTCCATTCCTATGTCCATGCTGATTGTATGAACTGTCTGTACAGGGGAATCAATCTGTTCATAGGATTTCCCAAACAGTTTTAGGTCATCCATGAACAGCAAGTGGTTTATCTTAAACTCACGTCCTCCCCACTCATGACCAGCCTTTGCTCTTCTCAACATGAATGAAAGTAGAACTATACACCATATTTAAGCAAACTGGGATGTTTTTTTAAAATTTTTTTCTGTGTATATTCCATTTTGTCTGAAGCTATGTGACATCTTTTTTTCCTTCATTAAATTTAACTTTTATCTTTACTGTCTCAGACACTTCAGAAGAATATAATTTTGTTTGTCTTCTGTATTTCTGCTCTTGTGGCCTTTTAATGTCTCCAAAATCATTAGGTGATCTCGCTTCTAGGTTTATAACCTTCTTATCAAGAATGTCAAAGAGTTTAGTTATCTTGGTCACATAATCTCTGAGTAACCAGACAATATGGTTGCTGAAAATATTCTACAGTACATACCAAAAGTATGATCAAGGAATTGAGAAGACTGAAATTTCAACAAGGTCTGCTGCTGTTTATTATATCCAGTGATGTGTGTGTGTGTGTGTGTGTGTGTGTGTGTGTGTGTGTGTGTGTGTGTGTGTGAGAGAGAGAGAGAGAGAGAGAGAGAGAGAGAGAGAGAGTGTGTGTGTGTGTGTGTGTGTGTGTGTGCATGCATGTATCAGTTTCCAGCTATCACATGCTGGTTTAATAAGTCATGTTCATATCTATGTTGCTTTTGGTGGCCTGAAGAGTCACCAGGTGAAGAGAATGAATTGTAAACATTGGTGAAAGGTATTAATAGTAATGTGAGTGTGTTGTTGGTTGTCTATTTGGTTGGATTTCTTTTTTTGTTTTCTTCCTGAACACTCATATGTTGCCTTCGATGGGAGAGTCTCTCATATATACATGTGTGTGTGTGTATATATATATATATATATATATATATATATATATATATATATATATATATATATATATATATATATATATATATATATATATATATATATATATACAGGGTTGGCCAGATGTCACCTGACAGTAAATCAAAATTCCATAAATGCTACCTGTAATTTTGTATTGACTCGAATGGAAAAATGTGTTGCTCAAGAAGGACTTCAGTTTGAACAAATATATGTTGAGATAACAGCTAAAAAACGGTTTTATAGCCATTATTTCAACATGTATTTCTAATTGGTATATCCTTACTACCTCTGAAGAGATTCATCATATAATGATTTTAATTTTATAAATTATCTAAAGATTTCTGAATCGAAACAGCTGTCAGAGATGATGTCATATTTGATATTTAATAAATAATTTTATTAATTACCTCTCCCTTTTCTCCTTATTCTTTAAATATATAAATATATAAACCACAGTTTATATGGTTACCTTATAGTTGAACTTTCTATACATTGGTAACTAACCAGTATTTTCATTGGATTTATGATTGATTAATGAGGTTTATACCTTTACTTGATTTTATATGTATGTATGTGTGTGTGAGTGTGTATGTATGTATGTATGTATCAGTTTCCTACTACTAAATTCACTCAGAAGGCTTTGGTTGGCTCAGGTGCCACACATACTCCCATGCCTGTGGCTGCCAGGCATGGGTATGGGGTTGAAAAAGAATATGTACAAATCCAGAATTAGCAGTACCTTGAATAGGGTAAATTTTTTGATTCTAGGAGTAAATTTACCCTAGTTTGGGAACCTCTGATATATACATGGGAAAAAAATAAATAAATGGAAAAAGTATATTCCACAAAAACTAAACTATTAAGATCTAGTTCAACATCATTGTATTTCTTTTGAAAGCTAAGAAACTTTTAAGTTCACCCCAGATGCCCTCCATCTAAAATCAACAATGCTCAATTTGTTTTCAATATCTATAACCACCGCTCAGGGTTTTGTACTTCTCTGTCTCCTTCTTATGTTTCCTTCTATTTTCAACAACTAATGCAAACCATCATAGTTGTCATCATTGTCATTTTTGTTATCATCATTGTCATCATCAACATTAACATTGTTGTTGTGGTTATTATTGTCTTTCATGTCCTTTAATACATGTTGGTGATTTCCTGTTTCAAGTTATTTTCAGATTCCAGTATTTTATTGTATATTGTTATTATTTTCTGTGCCATCAGAACCTCCATCCATTCTCCTCATCTCTCTCATTTTTTCTTTAATCACTTACTTCTACTCCTCCTTCCACCCATATATTACTCCTTGCTCAATCTCTCTCTCTCTCTCTCACAGACTCCCACCAACACCACCTACCTGCTTATTATCAGTTTCCTCACTGATGTTACATTTAGATACTCTTCCCTCATCTTTATTTACAATTACGAAAATCTAATTATTATTTCATTTATCAATTTATTTTCACCCACTGGTCACTGCTTCCTCTCCTCCCTCTACTTCCTTCCATCTACCTACCATCAACTCTCCACTCTACTCTCTTCACCCCTTCATCACTGCTGCCATTATTCTCTTCCTCCTCCCCTTCCTCATTTAGTTTGGCTCCATTTCCTTTATCATCTCCAATCCAGATGATTTAATCAATTAATGTCCATGCTCATAACTGTCCTCAATTTCTTTGCTGTCTGTCTCCATTACTGCTGTCCTCATCATCACTACCACCACTATTACCACCTCCACCACTACAATCACCACCACTACCACCACCACCATTGCTCATATAACTGTTTCGATTATGTTGTCAAAAGATTTCCACTGTCAACAATTGTTTTAACTTTTATATATGCAAATGAATGTAAATGCTGCTCTCTCTTTCACCACTGTTGTTTCCTTTCTTTATCTTTCTCTGCAGTCTTCTCTTTGCCTCTTTTGTTATTGTCGAGATGATTTATTTCCAGATATCACTCCTCGACTTAGTGTTATTTTGGAAGTGAGGCAAAGAAGTAAGAAGCTGACCCTCACCGACAACGAAAAACTCTTCACTAATTTGAGATAATGATGGCATAATTATTTCTTATGATGATGCTTTTCATATTTCAAGTTATTTTCATATTGTCTCGTCATAATCATCTTTGTCATCATCATTGTCATCATCAACATCATCATCATCATCATCATCATCATCATCATGATCGCCGCCAATAATTGTTGTCGCCAATCATTGTTGTCATACTTTATCACTTCAAGTTTTCATAGTGTTCTTTGTTTTCAATATGAATTAGATTTTGAAACATCAGATCATTTCTTGTACTTATCAACATAGATACAAGTATGGCTGTGTGGTAAGACGCTTGCTTCTCAACCACATGATCTCAGATTCAATGCCATTGTGGGGCATCTGAGGCAGGTATCTCCACTTGACAACTGGTGTTGGTCTGTTTACATCTCCTTAATTTAGCAGTTTGGCAAAAGAGACCAATAGATATAATAATAATAATAATAATAATAATAAAAATAAGAAAGATAATAAGTACTAAGGTTGATTCCTACAACTAAAATGTCTTCAAGGCAGTGCACCAGTATAACCTCAGTCTAATAACTGAAACAAATAAAACATAAAAGATAGTTCTGCAGTATTTGACAAGATGTTTCTTTAATCTTATTGTTATTGTATCTACTGCTGCTGTTTTATGTTGTTTATATCAGGTCAGCCTTGGCCAAATAGATGCACATATGATCAATGTCAACCCAAGTGAAGTCAACCCAGTGTCCCAAGATGGTCAAAGTCCAATGACTGAAACAAGGATAAACTGTGACTACCCATTGTCCAATGTATTTCTTCTTTATTAACCCTTTAACATTTAAACCAGTCATATCTGGCCAAAATATTCTACTTGTTTTATGTTCAAATTAGCCAGGTTCAGTCTCTTACACCTACTCTACAGTGTTATTCTAAAAATGAACAGTTACATAATTGGAATCTTGAGGTTATGAGATAATGCAGGATTAATTCAAAAATGAAAGTGAATAAGCAAGTCTTATATTTGAGAGAGTAATCTGAAATTTAAAAGGTTAAGACACAAGGATGTGATGTGAAACCAATTTGGTGGCTATGTTTACATGTATAGATGTGGAAAAAAACATGGAATTAGTGAGAAACATAGCAGGATGGTAGCTAAGTAGTTGGTTGAGGTTTGGCAAATGAAGTCTGCCAACCCAAGCAAATAAATATTACTAGATGTACTTGTGTGTAGGATATTTGAATATCTATCTGGTTTTTTTTTTTGCATCTTTTACTTGTTTCAGTTATTGGACTGGTCATGCTGGGGCACTGCTTTGGAGGGGGGTTTGGTTGAAAAAATTTATCCCAGTGTTTTTAAGTCTGATATCTATTCTATTTTCTTTTTCCTGAACCATTGATTTACAGGGACACAAACAAACCAACACTGATTGTCAAAGGTTGACAAACACACAGACACACATACATATATATGATGGGCTTCCACACAGTTTCCTTCTACCATATTCACTTACAATGCATTTATTGGCCCAGGGCTCTTATATAGGGACATCAGTTGTTTAGAGTTGAGGTATTTTTGGGGTTTTAGAAAGTAAGTTTAGTTTTTCTCATTTTAAGCGGTTCAGGTTAAATGAATTATATGTGATCTCATAGATTATATTTGTTTTGCCTGTAGCATTTTATGAGTTGTTTGTGTATAATATAGCTTTTGCTTTTGAGAGATGTATTGTTTAATGTGTTGTTAAGTCAGCTACTCGTTAGAGAATGTTGGAGGCCCTTACTCATGGTAGAAGGTGTTGAAATTGCATATGAATAAATTCTGTGTATGGTAAGTGAATGTTTGTAGGGTCAGATACATGAAATTATCAGTGTGTAGAGGCTACAGTGAACCAGCTACAGTAGAAACTACTGTTTCATAGTTGGCTGGATGTAAGAGTATTGCATAGGAGACTTAGCAAGGTTAATCAAGATCCATTTAATTGTAAATCAGAACACATGCATTCACTTCATTAGACTGACTTTCAGTAACCAATTTTTACCATTGTCATCATCATTTAATGTCCATTTTCCATGCTGATATGGGTTGGATGGTTTGATGGAAGCTGGCCAGCTGAAGAGCTGGCCAGCTGAAGAGCTGCCCAGGCTTCTTGTCTGTTTTGACATGGCTTTTATGGCTGGATGCCCTTCTAAAAACCACTTTACAGAGTGTACTGGGTGCTTTTTACATGGCACCAGCACCCACGAGCCTGCAAGATTTGGATTGCTCGGCTGAAGAAGGATATAGGAGACATGTCTGTTTGCAAGGGCAACCACAATTTTGCTTAGCTTGACATGTCTTCCCAAGCACAGTGAACTGCCAGAAGTCTCAGTCCTTTGTCATCCCCTCTGTGAAGCCCAATGTCTAAAGATACTTTCTCACCACCTTGTCCTATGTCTTAAATAATAAATTAAACACTATTAAAAAAAATTTCAAATTGATATCTAATTTTTTAATATATTTTTCTCACCTGCTTTGATCAGCTAGAAACTCTCAGAGCCTATAGAAAGAATTATTTATAATAAGAATGCAAATTTCCAAATAAATAACTGAATTCTATGGGCTATTCAAATTGTGGCTAAAATATTTTGATAATTTGTTAAAAGCATCCACAAGAATTATAGTGCTTCAAACCTTTTAAAATATCATACAGTGGCTTTTAAAACATTTTATTGAGATTTAAAAGATACCTATTCCTGAAAACAAATTCCAATCCATTCTATATTTTATTGTCTCTTCATTAATTGCTTTGGAATCAGAAATATTACCATTTTGGTAAATTTATTGATAGATAAATATATAAAAATTTAAAACATCAAAGTTGACAAACATCTTATGAAGCAAAGTTTTAGACTAAGATTCTGCAAAGAAATTTTATGGTTTTCTAAGAAATTCTCTTCAGTTTTACTACTGAAACTGACAATAGGATAGGAATAGTTAGATCAACCATCTGACTGTTTGGGTTAGGCTCATTCCCCACTAAATAATTGATCTACCACAATGAACTAAATTCCAGTTGGTTATTAGAATATAAATCACTTTTTTTTTGTGTGTGTGCAGAATTAATGAATGTATATATAACTGGATGAGGTAAGAATATACTGTTATAATTAGAGTAAAGTTTATGAATGTCAACTGAAAGATGATAAAGTTTTATAAGTTCTAAACTCAATTAATAACATCCATAAAAGTACGACCAAATGAATTTTTACTGAACTTCACTATAACTCTGACCTTTGGAGACAAAAAGAAATAGATTTTTTTGTTTTATCTGAGAGACTTCAACATTTTGTCCTTTTACAAAGTCTCACAGAATTAGTTGGCCAATGTTGAAGATAAAAGTAGTGTAAGGAAAAAAAGAATTGTTTATTTGTTTGCTACGCATAAGATTTTCACTTTTCCTTTACTTTTTCTTTCCATTTAATAAAAAAAAAATAGCTATTTGATTTAAATTGTTAGAGAAATTCTCACTTTTATCTCGTTAACTTAATCTGTTGTGATCCACACTACTCTCACCAATTTTAGTTCAGTGTGAACAAAATTAAAGAAAAATACAAGCTCATACCTGATGCACCTTACATTTTCATTTCCATTGATTTATAAACCTTTATACTTTTTTCTCTTTATATACATTTTTATTCAAAATTATTTTTCATTCCACCTCTTTCAACATTACTAAGCTTTTCATTCACTCCTTCATCTGCGTATTTAGTGAATTCTTTATTTATTTTCTCCTCTCTGAGACAATTTTAAAGACTAGTGATAATGGTAGCTGATTGAAGTTCTGGCAAGAGGTATCATTATGTTTTCATATATCTGGAATCTATTCTTTTGCTCCCCTCCCATTCTAATGAACTTGCTACCCATGTGTCGTTCAAATATTCACTTTAACAGCTTGTTGAGTTTGATTTCTGGAAGAATTTTCAATTCTTTACACTTATTTCTTTACATTTTAATTTTCAAATTTTTATAAATTGTTTATTTCTTCACTACACTGTGACTTTTAAACAGATCTTTAGCTTACACACACACATACACACACACACACACACACACACACACACACACACACACACACACACACACACTGTTGGAAACTAAGACAAGAGATAGTTATGTAAATGAATATTTGGTACACCAAAATAATATATTATTAATGCTTTCTATGACTACAGCTACATAAAAGGTATCAACCATCCTTTCCATTCATCTGCACCATGCACATTATTTTCCACTTTTTCAAATTTGCTTAAATAAATTTAAAGTTTTGAAATATAAATTTCTTTAAATTTTGATATACTCTTAAGAAAGTTATAATTTACAACAGAGCATATATAACTATATATAAATGTATATATGTGTAGCAAATGTATAAAGATGTATATATATACCTTACACTAGCTTAAAATATGTGTTTGTATGACTTGTAACATCGATATGTAGCATATGTGAATATGCTATGTGCAAAGTGTACCCATGATGCAATTCTGTACACACACACACACAACATAATTGCTTGTATTTGTTCAAGGAAGGTATATTTATATAAGATTATATGTGACTATAAAACTGTGTGTGTGTGTGCATGCATATGTGCATTTCTCTGCATGCTTATATATATATATAGGCGCAGGAGTGGCTGTGTGGTAAGTAGCTTGCTTACCAACCACATGGTTCCGGATTCAGTCCCACTGCATGGCACCTTGGGCAAGTGTCTTCTACTATAGCCTCGGGCCAACCAAAGCCTTGTGAGTGGATTTGGTAGATGGAAACTGAAAGAAGCCCATTGTATATATGTGTATATATATATATGTATATATGTGTGTATGTGTTTGTCCCCCCAACATCGCTTGACAACCGATGCTGGTGTGTTTACATCCCCGTAACTTAGCGGTTCGGCAAAAGAGACTGATAGAATAAGTACTAGGCTTACAAAGAATAAGCCCTGGGGTCGATTTGGTTGACTAAAGGCAGTGCTCCAGCATGGCTGCAGTCAAATGACTGAAACAAGTAAAATATATATATATATATATATATATATATATATATATATTACTCTTTTCAAATATGATTTTATAGGAATTTCTGCTTAAATCTTTCCTGATGACCCACAAAAAACACAGTATAATCTTGATGAAGAACCTGATAGACACGCAAAGAATATTTTATGATAATTATAAAAATATTAACCTGTACTACATCAAAATTATATTGCATGGTTAGATTTTAACTGTTATATCTAAATAGGATAACAATATTAACCACAAAAGTATTGTTCTTAGGATTGGTTAGAGCTTACTGTTGCCAAATTTACTAAAGTAGCTATTGTATTTCATTTGAAGATGAAATGGCTGGTGTAACTTCTACTATGGTCACAGGCCAACCAATGTTTTTGTGAGTGAATTTGGTTGGCAGAAACTGTTTGGAAGCATTTGACAACCAGTGCTGGTTGTCTCCTGTAACTTAATGCTTTGGCAAAAGTAAATGATTGAATAAGTACCAGACTTTTAAAGAATAAGTACTGGGGTTGATTTGTTTGACTAAAAGCTGTTCAAGGTGAAGAGCTTTACTTTTAGACATGTATCAAAAATGTTTTTGTAACCCTCCCCCCACACATATATACATACACATAAATATATAATTGGCGATATATGACACAAATGGAAGAAATAGAGCTCAATATAATGTGTTGGTGTATCTCAGGCAACTTGCTTAGAGTGTGGTAAGAAAACAGGATAATGATGTTAGTTAAGGAAGACAAAAACAGGAAATAAAAGATATAAAACAAATGAAACAAAATCAAACAAAACAAAATAAGAGTGAAATAAAATAAAGGACAATGAAAGGTATTAGAGTACAAGTAGGTATAAGGTTTGATTTTCTATATGAGGTTTTCAGATATAAAAGTTGATACACATATAGACAGACAGATAGACATCTAGTTAGTGAGATAGATAGATTACCCTACATATGGTATGCAATTTGGAGTGAGCCTTGTTGCTGTGTGTTATACTTTATTTTGTTGTGAGTGATTTCAGATCAAAGATTCTTTGTCACACACTTTATTAGACTTTTTTTGGCTAGCGCTGGTTGATGCTCTTGAGTGTTTTGACTTAGAAGATATAAAACTATTCTGTCTCTTATTAATTGTGTGCCTTTCAGCTTCTCCCTGAAGAAGGACTCTGTCTGAAGCATTGGATTTTCCAGTCCCCATGATAAATTCACTCTTTTTATCGATTTTACTGAATAACACAAGTCTTTCCCATGCAGACCAACACTGATCTCTTGAGTCTGGTCACACATATATGTATGTATATATGTATGTGTCAATCAATCAATCATCATCTTATTTGTTTGTCACTTCCTCTCTGGGCATTTAGACGTGCTCTTATCCCTTATCCTGTTGTCCTATTTTTCTCCAACCTATGGAAGTTGGTCAAATCCTTAACCAACTTCTACAAATTCAAATGACAACTATAAATATACAATGGAACCTATGTTTACAAATGCATTTGATCATGATGTGATTGGTTTATGAATAATTTTTTTTATCAAAAAACATCTCCGGTGACAATCAGTGTCTTGAGTAATGAACATGCAATCCAGCAACAACAACTGGTGTCAAGGTGTGAATATCAGCTGGAGAGCATCAGTCTTGCTTCCATTCAGTGCATGTCCCTGCTTGAATTCACCATGCCTTCTCTTTAGTTTCCAATGAGAAAAATAATTTTGTTTTATGAACACTTTGGATGACGAACAGCCTTCAGGAATGAATCAAATTCATAAATTGAAGTTACACTGTATTAGTTTTCTAAATCTTCAAATCTAATTCTGCTGCTGCTAAAAAATTAAAAACTACAACATCCTATTTGACACCAATCACTAATATTTCAGGTATCTGTTTTTATTTACCTTACCTTTCAGAAATAACGTCTATGTTCTCACCTGTCAGTTGTTAAAATGGAACCAAATATTATAGGAAGCTGATTAAAATATGATAACAAGAGGAAATCCTTGGTTGTCCTAATCTCTTGTCTCTATCGGTACCAGCCTGAGAAAGGATGCACTTAAATTTTCCCATGCTCTGAACTTTCTCTTTTTAACATCACTTAATTTGAAGGATTTTCAAGGCACACACGAACACACACAGGCACATACAAACACACACATGCACACACTCACACGTGCACTGAGATAATCACATCACCTTCTTTGTACACTGAAAATTACATGTATATATTTTGGTTCCTGATATGCAGATCAGGTGAAAGAAAAAGAAAAAAAAAAAAGAAATATATTACAACACTAGATATTAGTCTTACTGATAAGTATTCATGTGTGTGCATATTTATACACACACACATATGTATGTGTGTGTAGATTTTATAATCTTTGAAGTTATGACTTTATCACATGATTATGAGCATTAGAAATTCAAATTTTCTGTTCATTTTTCTGAATATGTTGTACTGGGTGTATTTTAGAGGTTATCCAGCAAGTCTCATCTGATTAAAGAGAATGACATCTGTGTTGATAACAACAGATTTTTTCAGTTTGCTCCCTCATCCCTCTGTTTCCTCTCTTCTCTTTCTCTCTGTGAAGATGGCCTACATAATCATTTATAGTAAATACAAATTATTAAAAATAAATTTAAAAGAAAACAACAACAAAAATAAAACAGTGACAGGTGATGTATGTTTTAGATATCTACTTTTCTTTAGAAAGGAACTTAATTTTAGAATGAATCTTATATCACTAATTTACTTTAACATTTCATTCATAGGATGTCTTATTTAAGTGCGTAATATGTCTTACGCCATTTACTGTGCTAAAATGCTTTTATTTTTAATTCCCTTATCTTTTTTCTATTTGAAGTTAGAGTGTGAAATGAAATCAGTTTCTCTTACTCAGCATTTCAACTTTGGCTAAGACTATTTCTTTCTCCAACATCATTATCATTTTAATGTCCTCTCTTCTATGCTTGCATGGGTCAGACAAAATTTATTCAGGTAGATTTTCTATGGCTTGATTCCTTTCCTGTCATCATCCCTCACTGGTTTGTATGACAGTGACACTGTCTTATAATTATCATGTGAAGGTGCATGGCCTAGTGGTTAGGGTGTTGCACTCACAATTGCAAGATTGTGGGTTTGATTCTCAGATCAGGCAGTACTTCATTTTCATGTTACTCCACTCCACCCAGCTGTAAATGAGTAACCTGTGATAGACTAGCCTTCTGACCAGGTGGAATTTTCATTTTCAAAGTGATGCCTCAGCATGACCGTAGTCAAATGACTGAAACAAGTTATGTGATGTTAAGAAAAAGACATACACACACACATGTTGGGCTTCTATCAGTTTCTGTCTACCAAATTCACTCACAAGACTTTGGTTGGCCCAGGGCTGTAGTAGAAGACACTTGCCCAAGGTACCACACAGTGGGACTGAACTTGCAAGCATCTGGTTGGGAAGAGAACTTCTTACCACACAGCTACACTTTCCCCAAAATTCATGGCAGCGTGTCTAAGTTAAAAATCATGATCCTCATAGCCATTATAATTAGCAGCCATCACCATCATGAATGATATAAGGTAACAGTAGCATAATTTGTGCATTTTCCTTTACTGGTGTCAACAAAACCCAGTTGAAAACAAGAGGAAATGAAATGAAATAACTTTTGAAAATTCTGATGACTCTTTAACACTCTATTCTAGTTAAAACTGAAATATTATTACTTCTGTTGGTAACAAATCCCTGCTGAGCCACTGTTTTTGAAATTTAATTTACTTCTGAAATGAACCAAATAACAATGCTATGACCTTAACAACTCTTGTCTATGTCTTTTATTCTTAAGGAATATATTATGAAACAAATATTTTGAAAAACTAAACATTAATTATTACTAAAATGTAGCACTTTTGTTACTGGGCAATTCACAATACGAAGTTTTCTCTGATTAACGCTAATTAGCTCCATAAAAAAAAAAACAGCCTCCATAAAACTCACCATAGTTCTGGATAGTCACTCTTTATAAGATCTTAAACCCTCTCTACTACAAAATATATATCTTTCATATCAAATCTTAGCCTAGTTTAGTCATAAAACAACAACAACAAAACTGCAAAATGGATTCCCTAAGACAACTCTGTCCTGTCTTGTTTACTTTTTCTAACATCACTGCAATGATTATAGCTTTCCTGAACTTGCTTAATCTATTCCTCTGCAATTCAAACATACTCAATACTTACATTGCCTTACTTTCTAAGACTTTAGCACTAAGCACTTTGTCACAGTTTTTCATCAATAGAGCTACAAACTTCAAAGCCCCATTCCCTACTTGAGCTCTAATTCAAAATGATATGAAAATCATATTAACTACCACCGCCATTCCACTCCTCTAATCTAGAAAGGCCTCTTAAAGCCCTGAATACTTCCATTCATTTATGGGCTTAAAGAATCATTCTGTATGGAAGAGACATTTGTAATGAGATATTAGATATTAAAGTTCACTAATTAACACATTTCCATCAGCTTTTTTAATAATAATAGTTATCATAGTCCCATCTCATGGAATACATTAAAAAAATGCCAATTTATATATTTATAAATCGCTAAAATAATACAGAGAATACATATTTGCATCAACTTGTATTGACTTCTGAACTTTGTAAATTTAACAAGTGTCATCATGATCCTTTCCCTTTCATAAGCTCATTAGCAACATTTAGGTTGCAAGTTAGTATTACTAGACTGAACTATATGTGTGCATGCACACACACACACACACACACACACATAGGTGCAGGAGTGGCTGTGTGGTAAGAAGTTTGCTTCCCAACCACATGGTTCTGGGTTCAGTCCCACTGCATGGCACCTTGGGCAAGTGTCTTCTACTATAGCCTTGGGTTGACCAAAGCTTTGTGAGTGGATTTGGTAGACATATGTGTGTGTGTATGTATGTATGTATGTATAAATGTAGGATGCAAAATAGCACCAGCGGTTGCTAAAAATAAGTCAAAAATTAACTCTGAAAGCCACAAAAACACTAACTTGTGGCTTTCAGTGTTAATTTTTTTACTCATATTTTTAGCAATTGCTGGTGCTATTTTTCACCCTTCATTTATTAATTCCTTTTTGGTTATTGATTGCTAGTGAGTCACTCATGCTATAATGTTTAATCATCATCATCATCATTGTTTTACGTCCGCATTTCCATGCTGGGTTAGACGGTTTGACTGAGGACTGGTGAGCCAGAGGCTGTACCAGGCTCAATCTGATCTGGCAAAGTTTCTACAGCCAGATGCCCTTCCTAATGCCAATCACTCCGGAAGGAGCCAATCCGTGACCCTGCCAATGATCACGGTCGGATGTGATTTTAACATTCCACTGGCATGAGTGCCAATCAGGTGGTACTGTCATTGGCCATGTCAGCAATTTTGATTTTGATTTCACTTGCCTCAATATCTTCACAAGCAAGGTTTATTGTCCAATGAATGAGGGGTATTCATAAATGGGCTGGTTATACCCACTGGCATAGGCCATGAGCTATAGTCTCACTTGGTTTGTCAAGTCTTCTCAAGCACAGCGTATCTCCAAAGGTCCTGGTCACTAGTCATTGCCTCAGTAAGGCCCAGTATTCAAAGGTTGTGCTTCACCACCTCATCCCAGGTCTTCATGGGTTTACCTCTTCTACAGGTTCCATCTACTATTAGGGTGTAACACTTTTTCACACAGCCATCTTCATTCATTCACAACACATGACCATACCATCACAGTCGTCTCTCTTGCACATCACATCTGATGCTTCTTAAATCAAACTTTTCTTTTTGGGCACTTACACTCTTTTGTGTGTGCACACTGACATTACACATCCAGCAGAACATACTGGCTTCATTCCTTTACAAGCTTATGCATGTCCTTAGCAGTCTCAACCCATGTTTCACTGCCATGTAGCATGGCTGTTCACACACATGCGTCATGCAGTCTACCTGTTACTCTGAGTGAGAGGCCCTTTGTCACCAGCAGAGGCAGGAGCCAGGCTATTCTTATTCTAGCAGCTACATTATCAGAGCATCCACCCTGCTACTGGCTTGGTCCCCTAGGTAATGGAAGCTATCAACTACTGGTTTTTCTCCCTGGAATGTGACAGAAGCCTAAGGCTATTATAGAAGACACTTACCCAAGGTGCCATGCAGTGGGACTGAACCCAGAACCATGTGGTTGGTAAGCAAGCTACTTACAACACAGCCACTCCTGCGCATATATATATATATATATATATATATATATATATATAATAAAGGTTATAAAGGGTAATGGAGTCAACCAGACCCTAATGATACAGGTAATACTGAGTAAGTGCTGTATACCGACTAGTTTTGCCCCAGATGTGGTTTCCCATTCATTTATATATATATAAGTATGTAGTTTCATTTGACTTTAAGAAAGTTATGTCTCAAGACTGGAGCATATCAAAATGTACTATTCTGCCAGTCTATATATTCCATACTTTCATTATAAAATGATATAATAGTAAAGAAGTGTAGGGGGCAGACCCTTAGCATGCTGTCTATCTTAAGTGCATTTATTAGTACACAAGTTTTGTGTATTCCTGAATTTAAAATATGGAAAGAAGTCCTGGGGCCTCCATATGGTTGCAATCAGACAGAAATCCTAAAATATCTTTTAGGCTTGTTGGATTTTAGTCACTAATGTGGAGAAGGATGGAAGATAAAATCCTGATTTCTATCCAAAAGTAAATTGTATCCAACTTTGCAATGAGTAGAAGTCTAACAAACAACTGTTAGGTTGGTGAGGCGAAAGACAGACAGAAGAAAAGAGTAAGAAGATATACGAATGATATAAACAAAAAACAAAACAAAACCAAAAAAAAAAAAAGCCAAAAAAAAAAAATCAGAAAGGCCTGAAGAGTAATTTAGTTACCAATTTACTCATAAGAAATAAATTGATTCTGATAAACAGATGTGAAATACTATAATCAAATGCCAAGTGAAATATAACAATACATTAACTAATTCTCAACACTCTTGGGGTGTCTCCTTGTAATGCCATGTGTGTCTTTGTCATTCGATCCATCTTAATGTAATGTATTCAGTTATTCAGATGGAATTATTCATACATGTACATCATATATATATATTATTCATACATGTACATCATATATATATATTATTCATACATGTACATCATATATATATATATATATATATATATATATATATATATAAAATACACACACACACACACACACACACACACACACACACATATATATATAGAGAGAGACAGAGACAGAGAGGGAGAGAGATGTATGCAAGAGCAGGAGATGCATGTTACAGTTATATAGAAAAGTAATGCTTTGTACATACCAAATGGAAAAGTACTGTGAGTATTGCAAGGCGTTAGATAATAGCAATTGATCAAGGAAGATTTAGAAAGAAATGATATAATGTTTGGTAAGACCTGGGAATGCAATGCTTCATAGAAAATATGATGATAAAGAACATAGGAATTGACTATATATTTTCTGTCCTCATTGCATCGAAAGGGACAAAACCATTATGTATATAGTTGGAGAGGAGATGAGCTTTCTTGTCATAGGAGGTGATGGCTTGAATAATATCAGTACTCTTCATTCAAATCATGAAACATGAAAGTTTTGTAGAGTTTATCCAGGTCACACGAGATATTTTCTCAAAAGCACAGTCGATTGTAGTATAGACACCATGTATTGCTTGGTGCTAGTGTGAGCGATTGATACAAGTGTAATAGTTTGCAGTTATTTAAACCTGGGTTAGTGTTGATTGAGCTAATTTAGAATGGAAGGTGTTCTAATATCTTGATCAAAACCATCTCAGTGTTTCAGGCATAGTGTATCTAGGAGCACATTTTCCAATTATTCATTTTAGAAGGATGTGATTTGAAGTAGATTTGATTGCTATTTCTAGCAGATTAAGAAATTCTGTAAAAGGTTCTTTGTGGATTAACAAATAACCTGAAATGGAGATTTCACACAATCAACAACTTGTATAGCATAATCCTTTGTAGTAACTGTATATGAAAGAGGGAGAGAGAGAGAGAGAGAGAGAGAGAGAGAGAAGGGAGACAGAGAAAATATGTCAAGGACAAGCTATTTAATTATCTTTAATGAAAGAAATGGGGGAGATTACTTTGATCTGAATGTGGTTGAGAATGCCAATAATTAGAAGAGATTATCCAAATATGAGAACATTACTCATATTGGCCTTATAAGACAATTGCAGAGTAGTGTTTTTTGAAATCATTACTTTGACAATACCAAGAATAGAAGAATTCTATATTGTAATATGTAAGACAGCTTTGCTGGAATGACTCTTGTCAATCAAAGGTATTCCAGCCATGGTCATCCAATGTATGGGAAGGTATCTATTTATCTATCTGTGCCTGCCTGCCTGCCTGCCTGCCCTTTTTGTCCGTCCGTTCATCCAATATGTCTTCCTTTTTTAAGATTATAGGGTTGACTTTAGGGAGATTCAGTAGCTATTTCTATAAGTTTATGCTCCAGTCAGCACCAATACAGCTGATCTATAAATAAAAGCATTCTGACTATGTAGAGTCTCCATCATTGATTCGAGCATGTCTGGTGAATCGAAGAAGTGGGTGACGTGAAGAGTTTTATAGTTTTAATGCTTACTCAATAGATATAAATGTTTTAATTCAATTAACTAACCTTGGATATTATGTTTGTACATATACACATAACTGTAGTCAATGTTCATGAAAAGAAAAACCAAGAAACAAAACAAAAGCCAAACTGTTTGGAAGTGGTGTAAGAATGGTTGTAGGATTAAGAAGTTCGCTTTACTGTTGTGTGATTTTTGGTTCTTTGACTCTACTTGAGATCTTGGGCAAGTATCTTCTGCTGTAGCCTTGGTCCAACCAATGCCTTCTGAGTGGATTTAGTATCTAGAAAATGTGTAGAAGCTCATTGTATGTGTGTGTGTGTGTGTGCCTGTGTGTGTTTGTGTATGTGTTTGTATACGCTTGAGCCTAAATGATTTGAAACACAAGCCCGAGACTGTATCAATTGGCAGTGTTCTATCACCATCGGAAGCAAAAATTTCAAAGCCACCAGAAGAGAAAAGGAAGAAATCAAATGACAGGAGAGAAGGGCTCGACAAAATCAACTGCACCCTCCACCAACATTACCATGCAGTCAAGAATTGCATCAACACCATCACCATAAAGGAAGCATTCAGTAAGGAAAAAACTAAATTCTCAGATACAAGATACAGCTGATGATGATTATGTGTATACACATACATCTTTGCACTTTGTTCTCACTATTTTAACCACTAGTGTTGGTTTGCTTATACCCCTGTCATTAATTAGAAGCCAGTAGAATTAATATCAAACTTATAACAGTAAGATCTGCAGCCAATTTGACTTGCCCTTGCTGGAGTACCATTTTGAAGGGTTCAGTTTAGGAAATTGGTCCCAGTTTAGTATTTGAAACAAGTTTAGTATATGTTTAGTATTTGAAACAAGTAAAAGAACAAAGAGAAAATGGCTTTCTTGTTTTTCCCCTTCATGTTCATTTTTCCAAGCAATGGGATTTATTCATGTATGTGTGTACATGTGCACATGCATATCTGTCTTCCTCCCTCTCATTCATGCAAATAAAATTTTGAATACACCATCATCGTCATCATTTTATATTTGTTTTTTTTTTTTTTATGCTAACTTAGGTTAGGCAGCTTGTCATACAACTATAGAGAAAACCAGTCAACTTTGGTGGGAGTGGGGTGTCTACTAGTAACTGTGGGACATTTTGTAATCATTGCTCACACATTGGTTCATCATCATCATTTAACGTCAATTTTCCATGCTGGCATGGGTTGGATGGTTTGACAGGAGCTGGCCAGCTGGAGTGGTGTCCAGGGTTCAGTTGTCTGTTTTGGCATTGTTTCTACGGCTGGATGCCATTCCTAATGCCAACCACTTTACAGAGTCTGCTATATATGTACACACACATACATGCGCATATACATAAATTTACTATATATATATATATATATATATATATATATATATATATATATATATATATATATATATATATATATATATATATATATCATCATCATCATCATCATCATCGTTTAACGTCCACTTTCCATGCTAGCATGGGTTGGACGATTTGACTGAGGACTGGTGAAACCGGATGGCAACACCAGGCTCCAATCTAATTTGGCAGAGTTTCTACAGCTGGATGCCCTTCCTAACTGCAACCACTCAGAGAGTGTAGTGGGTGCTTTTACGTGTCACCCGCACGAAAACGGCCACGCTCGAAATGGTGTCTTTTATGTGCCACCCGCACAAGCCAGTCCAGGGGCACTGGCAACGATCTCGCTCGAAAATCCTATGGGAGCCAGTCAGGCGGTACTGGCAACGGCCACGCTCAAAATGGTGCATCTCATGTGCCACCCGCACATATATATGAGTATATATATATATTTGTATATGTATTTCTACATAGACATGCTTGTGTATGTATATGTATTTCTCTTTCTTTCTCTCTCTCTCCCTGTATGTATGAATGTATAATTTAATATCAATTGCGGTGTTGAATAAGAAACTTTAATTTGTTTTTAATTTAAACAAGTGAAAAACAGAGATGGAAGTCCTTGGCTAATTATTAATTCTGCCATAATTCTATTTCAGAAAGCCTAAATCCTACAGGAAATCAATGAACATCTTATCTTATCTTGTACTTACTTAGGAGATTTAGAATATTCAGACATTCTGAGAGGGATTGAACATACATAATTTATCATACACAAACTTCTTTCATTTAACAGTTTTTTTATTCAGTTGGAAAGAAAAAAGGAGGAAGTTGATTTGAATTTATTTTACCAAATATACAATTCTTTATATATATTAAGAGCACTTTATAGAGATTATGTATAAAAATTAATTTTTTTTTATTTAATGTGATAACGCTTTACTCTCCTACTTTTCGATTTTTTTATTATTATTTTTTAATTGTGGTTTTTTTAAAAAATATAGCATCTTTTTAAAGGCTTTTTCTGCCCCACTGAACAGATTTTAATAGATGCAGTAGATATAGTGACAATTAGTTTAGTAATCCATATATGAGATTTGGTAGGAAATTGTCAATTGATACAGCTAGGTCAACTGATTGTCGATTGAGAGATAAAACTTCACCCTAAATTGACATGTTTATACAATTTACAGATATTGCATATCAATCAGTAATCTCACTATTGTTATCTCATATTTAATTTTGGAAGCATCTGTTCCAATATGTGGTTCTTGATTGAAGTATGCTTGTCTGTTTGATGAGAGAAATTACTTTGGTTCATTGAACAAAGTGAGTCACTTCATAGAAGCTTTCTTACTATCTCCAAATAGATGAAATCTATGGTAATGGATATTTTTACTTTGAAATTACATTGAATTTGCCTAATATAGTAATACAATTGGATTAACATTTTGTATGGAATTTAGAAAATAGTAATTCTATTCCTGACCTGGTGGCTGTGCCCAGCAAAACGGAGTCTTCTGGCACTGACCATCTCTAATATTGGTCAACCTCTGTTGCTATTCAATATCCAGTGTGTGTTGGAGTAAGCAGTTGTAGCATTCTGTATAGTTTTTCCTGCAATGTTTTTGTCAGGGTTCAAGTTCTGTATCTGTAAAGTAGTGTGGCCGCAGGAGCAAAGGTTGACCAGCTTCAATATATGTTGACAGACTAGTGGTCAACTGTAGCCTTTCAGTTACCGAGTTGATGACAGACTATTAGAGGGATGTCTATGTAGATTGAAAAAAAATTCAATCTAAAGAAGAAAAAATAAATGCTATTATGTTTGTACATAACCATATACAGGGTGTCCACAAAGTCTGGCTACATGGAGTAAATAAAATCATAACATAAACAATTAAATATAAAAAATAATAATTTCTTAAAGTATGTGTTAATCCCCATGTAGGTACATGGAGTAAATAAAATCATGACATAAACAATTAAATATAAGAAATAATAATTTCTTAAAGTATGTGTTAATCCCCATGTGGGTACATGGAGTAAATAAAATCATAACATAAACAATTAAATATAAAAAATAATAATTTCTTAAAGTATGTGTTAATCCCCATGTAGGTACATGGAGTAAATAAAATCATAACATAAACAATTAAATATAAAAAATAATAATTTCTTAAAGTATGTGTTAATCCCCATGTAGGTACATGGAGTAAATAAAATCATGACATAAACAATTAAATATAAGAAATAATAATTTCTTAAAGTATGTGTTAATCCCCATGTGGGTACATGGAGTAAATAAAATCATAACATAACAATTAAATATAAAAAAATAATAATTTCTTAAAGTATGTGTTAATCTGCATGTACCCAGACTTTGTGGACACCCTGTACATTGATACCCCCCCCCCCCTCACACACTTCAAGAACTGTACATATCATCAAAATTTTTCCCATCATGTTAAATAGGTTGTCATTGTCTGAATCAGTTCTTATTTAGAATTACTGCTCTCCTAGATATGTTGGCGTACTTGGCCTTAATGAAATGTTCTAGTTTTGGCATGGCTTCTGTGTCTGGATACCCTCTCTGACATCAGTCTTGTAACATATTCTGTCAGCTTATTATCCATGGCACCTGCATTACATAATCTTGTTGGGGAGATAGCAACTTAAATTCTCTTGACTTTACATTGCCTCCAGTCACTGGCCTAGAAATTTAGAGTCTGTATGTATACGTGTGTGTGTGTGTGTGTGTGTATGTGTGTGTGTGTGTGTGTGTGCATGTGTTAATAAGAATTGTATGCATATATATTTGTGTTTGTGTGTGTGTATGTGTGTAAATTACTGGATGTAATAGTGTTTTGTTTAAATGCTATATTTTATTATTGATTATATCTACATGTGCGGGTGGCACATGAGATGCACCATTTTGAGCGTGGCCGTTGCCAGTACCGCCTGACTGGCACCCGTAGGATTTTCGAGTGAGATCGTTGCCAGTGCCCCTGGACTGGCTTGTGCGGGTGGCACATAAAAGACACCATTTCGAGCGTGGCCGTTTTCGTGCGGGTGACACGTAAAAGCACCCACTACACTCTCTGAGTGGTTGGCGTTAGGAAGGGCATCCAGCTGTAGAAACTCTGCCAAATTAGATTGGAGCCTGGTGTTGCCATCCGGTTTCACCAGTCCTCAGTCAAATCGTCCAACCCATGCTAGCATGGAAAGCGGACGTTAAACGATGATGATGATGATGATGATTTTAGCCAATACTATATGTAGCAGACAGATATAAACACCTTGTCTTTAAGTACAATATCCTTGTGGATAGAAAAAAAGGGATCAACTGGACTAGCTGTAATCTTATACAATTAAACCTTGGGAGAGGCATTATGCCGGTAATAAACACACGCACTGGTTCAGTCCTTTATTAATTTATATAGTTTTTTGTTAAATTATTTCATTGCACTCTTGCAATCTCTTCAGTAACTAGATCATATATTCAAAATAAATGGAAGTGGAGAGACAAGTTACTGAAGAGATTGCAAGAGTGCAATGAAATAATTTAACAAAAAACTATATAAATTAATAAAGGACTGAACCAGTGCGTGTGTTTATTACCGGCATAATGCCTCTCCCAAGGTTTAATTGTATTTCTTTCAACACACGTATCCACATCAAGAATCTTGCACACGAAATACACATACGAAATGTAATCTTATATTGGGATTTTATTCATGACTGTGTACTCCCTTTAACTGCCTATACAGGTACTCCTTACAAACACTCTAAGAGTTTCAGTAAATTGGAGGGACTCATTTGCATATATATATATATATATATATATATATATATATATATATACTTGTGTATACAATCACATCGGCTTGTTAAATCTTGTTAGCAAAATGGAAGGAAAAGCAGATGCAAAATTAATGATAATACACACATATAAATACATTCATCTATAAATATATCGATAAGTGGGGCAAGGCAAAGTGTGACATGCCACCAAAATCAGGCTCAGTAGTGAGTCCCACACCCCACTTCCGTATTCAGTGTAGTACAACATGGGATACCAAAATCTAAACAGGCTAGAGTGTGAAATACAAGCCAAGTAATAGAAAAATAATAATAAGTAGAAAACAGGTGGGGTATTCAAAGCTTTATAGAACATGCACGTGTTTCAGTGAAGTGCTGAAAGAATTACATGACTGTACTAGAAACGTTATGCAATCATACAAACACCTCATCAGTCTCCTACCATAAATGAGACTGAATCTGAAAGCACATGTTTGGAAAGTGAACTTCTCAACCACACAGATATGTGTGTGTGTGTGTGTGTGTGTGTGTGTGTGTGTGTGTGCATGTACACATGTGTGTGTATATATGCATGTATAGTTAGCTTGATGCTGTGTAATGAAACTTAACCCAAAACCAATTAGTTACAAAGCTCACTTTTTAACCACATAGCCATGCCTCAGTGAGTGAGAGAGAGAGAGAGAGATCAAACGTAGCATCCAATTTGAGACAGAAAAGAGGAAGTTTCACTTCTGTGATTTCAACTGTTGTTGATCACACTACAGAGTATCTGCCAACTTCTCTTATGCATTTCATCATCTACATAAACATAGAGTTAAGTTTTGTATAGGGATCATTGCATATTTAAATTTATGTATTAACAATAGTGTAATAGGCAACATGATTGCTTGGCAAGCACTAGCTTCCCAGTTCAAGTCCCATCACTGACTTGGTTTCTCTTTTCTGTCAGAAATTGATGCCTATAAATGTCTAATATCAATTACATAAGAAGTCTTAATGGTTTCTGTTAGAGACGTTTATATCGTTAGTAGATCAATTAGTTAGATTAGGAAATGGGATTGGATGTTGATCCGATACATGCTAAAATAAATACATAAATAAAAGAAAGAATGAATGACTGAATGAATAAATAAATAAATGAAATATGCAGTCGCCATTAATATGGCACTTCAAAATGACACTGTTGGTGTCTTCTTCAAACAATCCAGCATCACATGAAGCGGGATAGAATAACACTCAAACCATTGGATAATAAATAATGTGTTTATCACACATAGAGTTCTTACACACACACACACACACAGACACACGCTCTCTCTCTCTCTCTCTCTCTCTCACACACACACAGATACATAAGCAATTAGATGAACATGAAAGCAAACATGCATACTCAAATGCATGCTCGCACACTTGCGCAAAAAGCTCATATAAGCATGCGCATGCACACACATGCACATATGTGTAAACAGGGAATTAAATAAACATGAATACAATCATGCATGTATGCATATGGATCCACAAATACACTTACATATATATATATATATATATACACACACACACACATACATACACACATACATACATACATACATACATACATACATACATGCATGTATTCATGTATGTGCCCGCACAGAGCTTTACACAGGCAATTAGATAAACATGAATACAGACACAACCTCATACATGTTAACTGTCATATATAAACTCATACAAGTCATGCTTACATACACGGGCACACATACACACACACACAAACACATACACACACGTGTCCACACACAAATATAGAAATACACACACACAAGCATACACACACAAATACATACACATGCGTGCGCACACTCACACACACACACACACACACACACATGCACACAGAAGATGCTAAATCTGAAACACACCATTCATCAAATACTAATTTTCAGTTCTAATCTCTTGCCGGGCCACCCAAACTGTATTTAGTTGGTTTGATAGATAGCTGTGGAGAGCATAGACATTTTCACTTATCCTTCATTTGCTTCCTCTCTTCATCTCTCCTCCCTCCCTCCCTCCCTCCCTCCCACCTCTCTGTTGGCTTTCATTGTCTCTAGTTGTCTTCTCAATCAATTTCAACTGCTTTCTTATTTGTGTAGACGGCCAAAGGGTTGGACATATGGATTATCAGCAATAACTATTCACAATGTAGTCTTTGAAGATGGCTTTTGTGTATGCGTACATGTGTTTGTGTGTGCATGTGCTTGTGTGTTTAACTCTGTGTCTCTTTGTGTTCATGTGTGTATATGTGTGTGGTTGCATTTGTGACTCTATGTATATGTGAGAGAGAGAGAGAGAGACTGTATGTGACTGATTGTGTGTGTGTGTGTCTGTCTTTGTATGTGGCCGGTGTTTGTGACTGTGTTTGTGTGGCTATGGCCTCTCTTTGTATTCTCATTTTTAATAAAATATATAAACAAAATGAAAAATATTTAAATAATTAATTAAATAAATAAATAAATAAATAAATAAATAAAGAATGAAAAATCCTAATGAGACGCTAACATGAGAGAATTCCTCATTTTTGTTGCCAGTAAGTCTAGTTTGAAATATCGGAGTGGATGGGTGAAAACTTTTAGACAAGAGTCTGGTTGAAATTTTGAAAACAATAACATGTGTTGTGTTTGAAGTGTTGGGGTGGTAGCGATTGTGGTGGTCATGGTGGTGATTACGATGTTAGCAGTGATTGTGATTGTGATGGTGGTGGGATTGCTGGTATTTTATTGTGTATATATTTATATATATATATTTGTTTGTTTCTTAAAGATTCTAACTTCCTGGTTTGGCTTCAGTGGTTTTATAATTAATTAATTATGATTCATGAAGTTTGAACAGATATTGCCACCCATCTCCAAGAAAAATAGGTGAAGGGGATAATGCAACACTAATGTTCTTTATATATATGATATTTCTGGTTCCACACACCGAGTTTGTCATTTTGTGGAGGAAATGTGTAATTTTTTATTTTTTATTTTTTATTTTTTTTATTCTTTGCTCCTTTCCTCTTCTTTCTAATCGTTTGTGTGTGGTGGCAATACATGATTTGGGATGCAACAAACTCACATTCCTTGGTTTCCCAGTCAAGTTAATAGATCTCTTATGTAAACATGTCCACAATCCTAGGAATGTCATTTCTGCTAGAGGAAAGGATCCCTAGTAATCCTTCAGAATAGATCTTCACCTAATTAATATTTATTATAATTTCTGACATAGGCATAATGACCCACATTTTGGGCAGAGGTGATAAGAATTAAATCAATGTCATTCAAGGTATTTTGCACACAAAGGTCTATTGATTTTACAAGGCATTACTTTAATAATAATAATAATAATAATAATAATAATAATAATAATAATAGCAACAACAACTGCTATAATGATGATTCAAATGGATAGGAATATTGATGTTACAGTAATAGACAAGGAAAATTGAATTTATTTACTGATTGATCCATCATGTTCATTTGATACTAGGATTGTGAAGGAAGCAGATCAGAAGCTGAAAGATACAACCCTTTAAAGTTTGAGATTGTGAGGATTTGGAACATAAAGTCTGTAAAGATGGTACCACTGATAACACTGTGTAACACAATTTTTGTCCTTGGGTAGCAACTGTTATTTCCTATTTGCTTACCCCTAGAAACTGAAAAATAGCTGATATTTTCTTCAAACTTTGTTTTTGTTGAATTTATTCAAATGTCAAAGAATCCCTCTCAACACATGGCTATTATGCTCCCCCACTACTTCTCCTCATAATCAGAGATGCACATATTGTCAGCCACTAAGGGACATACTCAAGTGGTTATAGTCAAGCAACTAACAAACAAATCTGTGATATTGAGCAGAATATTTGTTATAAAGATATTTCTGCTTCAGCAACACAGTGCTGAAGCTGACTATAATGTAATGGAAAATAGGTCAGTTTCAAAACATTGATGTCCAAGTCACAAAAGCAAAGTTTGAAGGGAATGGTGGTCATTTCTTTTGATTTCTAGATAGAAGCAAATTGGAAATTACACCTTCTGTCCAAAGACAAAAAAAAAATCAGAATTTTGTTACACAGTGTAATTGGTGCTTTGGGAACTGTGAGTGATGAAGTAGACAAATAGATAAAAGACATTTGGAATGGAATGTTCTGTAGATACTCTCCTGAAAGTTTTCCTCTTAGGAACTGGAATGGTCATCAAAAGTTAAGAATTTAATGGCTCATTGAAATCTTGTGGGTACCTGAAGTTACACCCATGTATTCTGTGAAGAATAAGACCAATCCTGAGTCAAGTCGAACAATAGCTATTTTTGTTTTAAGCCACAAGGGCTCAAAATAAGAATAATAAGGATTTCTGGGAGAGAAACTGTATGTTTGATTTAATTAAACCCCTAATTCAGGACTGGTATCTATTATCAATTTAGGAAGGATAAAAGCAAAGATGATTTTGACCAGATTTGAAGTCTTGTTTTTTTTTTTTTATATATTTGTCTTAAGTTAATGGATTAAGGAATGTTACAAGGACAAATTACAATATTGGAGATTTGTATGGAACTGAGTAGGAGAAAATAAACATAACCCTGGGCTACCCAAAGCCTTCTGAGTAAATTTGGTAGATGGAAACCAAAAGAAGCCTGTCATATGTGTGTGTATATATATATTTCTTTTGTTTGTGTCTGTGTTTATCCCCTCCCCCTACTACTGCTTGACAACTGGTGCTGGTGTGTTTACATCCCAGTAACTTAGCAGTTTGGCATAAGAGACCAATAAAAGAAGTACCAGGCTTCAAAAAAATAAATACTAGGGTTGATACATTTGACTAAGGAAGTTGTTCAAGGTGGTGCCCCAGCATGCCCACAGTCTAATGACTGAAGCAAGTAAAAGATTATATATATATATATATATATATATATTGTATAAAGGATCATGGGTAAGGCCAAAACAATGTGAAGTAAATACAAGGTAAATCACAAGAAAACAAATATGTGAATTAATGTAGACTTACCTTGTATTCAATATTTCAGGGTTATGACCCAATTTTCAAGAAATTGACGAATGTTGCCGCATACATGCATACATTGGCAACATTCACCGGTTTCTTGAAAATGGGTCATAACCCTGAAATATTGAATGCCAGGTAAGTCTACATTAATTCACATATGTGTTTTCTTGTGATTTACCTTTCATTTACTTCGCATTGTTTTGGCCTTACCCACGATCTTTATACAATATATTCTACACAATGCTTCATAGTAATTATTCCATTTTCATATATATGTGTGTGTGTGTGTGTGTGTGTGTGTGTGTGTGTGTGTGTGTGTGTGTGTGTGTATATATATATGTATGTATATGTATATATGTATATATATATATGCATATATATATATATGCATATGTATATATATGTGTATGTATATATATGTGTATGTATATATATGTGTATATATATATATATATATATATATATATATATATATATATATATGTATATATAATAATATTAGGGACAAAATCCAAAATTACAGGTAAAAACTCAATTAAAATCAATTTATAAAAAATTAAAATTAAATTAAGCTTTACTGAGTAAAATATATATAAATATATAGTTTTAGGGAAAAGAACCAAAATTCTTGAACTCATTGATGAAAATCCACTGTCACATATAGAAAAATTAATAATTAAAAGCACAATAAATGAGTATAATATAATACAAAGTAAATATAAGATAAAGATAATAAAATGACTACATGTGTTTCATAACTAATTTTCAAATAGGAAGGAAATTTAAATTGATTAAAATCAATTAAAATTATCGAAAATAAATTCTATTCAAAAATACAGCTAATCGTCAGGTCAAAATACAACAATAATAATCCTTTCTACTATAGGCACAAGGCCTGAAACTTTGAGTGAGGGGGATAGTCGATTACATTGACCCCAGTGTATAACTGGTACTTATTTCATTGACCCTGAAAGGATGAAAGACAAAGTCTATCTCGGTGGAATTTTTACTCAGAATGTAAAGACCAATGAAATGCCACTAAGCATTTTGCCCAGCATACTAACGATTCTGCCAGTTCATTGCTCCAATACTACTACTACTACTACTACTACTACTACTACTACTACTACTACTACTACTACTACTACTACTACTACTAATACTACTACTACTACTAATGATAATAATAATGATAATAATAATTACACACAAACAACCACATAGACACACAGATACACACTTGTGCTGATGCAATATGAGGCACTGACTCTCATGGTTTCTGATGTCAACTGATTGGAAGTGTTATCATGTACATGTTTTATCTTGGTGTAGAAGATGGGCAACAGCAAATATTCTGCTCAATACCACAAATTTGCTTGTCAGTTGTTTGACTGTAACCATTTAAGCATGTTCCTTGGTGGCTGATGATATGTGCGTCTATGATCATGAGCAGAAGTAGTGGGGGAGCATCATAGCCATGTGTTGAAAGGAATTCTTTGGGTTTGAATCATTCACCTCTGGAAACATGGGTGTTTTGTTCATCATCCTTAAACAGCCCTTATTCAGGGACCTTTTGAGTGGGATGAGCTACTCAACCTGAAGAAAATTCTAGCTGGGTTCCACCTGCAAGCTCATGTGCTGTTTATCTTGATATAAGATCACCATGTCATGCACATATGGTTGTGATGCATATGCCTGGTGTACAGGTAGTCATGATGGGTATATTGGACTTCGTATATTTGCACTCCAGTTTCACTTTGATGTCATGCACTGCTCTCTCACTCAATAATAATAATGGTTTGTAATTTAGGCATAAGGCCAGAAATTTTGAGGCCAGAGGTAAGCTGGTACTGTTGACCCTAGTCAACTCTGGAAGAATGAAAGGCAAAGTTGACCTCAGTAGAATTTCAATTTAGATTGTAAAGGACTGGGAAAAAATACCACAACACATTTTTTTCTGATGCTCTGCTGATTCTGCAAATCCAAGATGAGGAGGTGAATAAATTCAAAAGTGTTGGATAGAAGATAAATTAAAACAAACCAACTGGAACTGTAGAAGGAACTCTCAAATGAACCAGTTACATGAAAGTATCACAGTATATTTAAATTCAATCAAATGGGGGAAATAGCAGAAGGTTGAAATTAGTAACATTCAGAGCCAGAGGAAATTGGCTTTAACAAATATTAATCCATAGGAGATATAATAAAAAAGTTGTGTGAGTTGATCGTGTGATGAAGAGTGAAATAATTCAATGTTTTGATTATATTCTGATGTCTTCTATTGGAAAGCAACAACACAAAAATACTGTGGAATTCTGTCTTACAAACACACCAAGAGATAGCACAGAATGTAATTTTCTATGACAAAAATGACAATAGTATATTAATTATTGATGCAGCAATACCAAATGACCATAATGTTGTGCAGAACTGAGTTGAAGCACTAAAGTATTATTATCCCAAATTAGCTTTTGAATTAAAAATAACAAGGCAATCCTATCTGGAAGACAGTATTTGTTAGTCTTTAAACATGTTCATGCATATTTTTCAAGTTGTTTTATTGTGAGTAAGAAAGGTAAGTATTGAGGCATTTTTCAAGCCATTAATGACAATAGTAATGATAATAATAATCCTTTCTACTATAGGCATATGGCCTGAATTTGTGGGGAAGGGACTAGTCAATTACATCAACTTCAGTTTTTCACTAGTACTTAATTTATTGACTCTGAAAGGATGAAAGGCAAAGTTGACCTTGGCGGAAATTCTACTCAGGATGTAAAGATGGACGAAATGTCACTAAGCATTTTGCCCAACATGGTAATGACTATACCAGCTCACTGCCTTAATCTCTGTCTCTCTCTCTCTCTTTCTCTCTCTCTCTCTCTCTCTTTCTCTCTCTCTCTTTCTCTCTCTCTCTCTTTCTCTCTCTCTCTCTCTCTCTCTCTCTCTCTCTCTCTCTCTCTCTCTCTCTCTCTCTCTCTATATATATATATATATATATATATATATATATATATATATATATAGGGGGAGAATTCACAAAAATAAAAAGCAAAAGACGAAGACAAGTGGTGTAGACAACAAACAGATGTATCAGTATAACGCTCGAGAAGTGAAAAAGTCTTCCACAGAAAGAAACAAGGAGAGAAAAAAAAGAATGTGTAGTGTCTAGCGCTCTATCATGGCGAACGCTGGACAGAAGGGTCACACAGGAGAGCTAGGAAGAAGGGGAGATAATAAAGTAGTGGTGATTCCATAACGAAGGTGCACGTGTGTGTGTGTGTATAAGAGAGTTTGTATGTGCGTGTGGAAGAGGGCTGGTGATCTTGACATGTGCGTGTGTGTAGGTGTGAAAATGTGGGGCTGGAAATTGGTCAGTGCTGGTGTGTGCATGGTGGTGTGTTGTGATGTGATGTGTTATGTGGTATGGTGTAGTGGTGTGGTGTGATGGTGTTGGGAGGTGGGGAGGCAAGAGTGGGGAAAACACAATGGTGGGTTGTGGGTTAGGTTGAGGGTGGCGGTAGAGGTGCAGTATGTGGGAGTCGGTGTAAGGGATGAGGTGGAATGTGAAGGATAGGGAAGGTGGGGTTGGAACGTGTAGGAGTGAGGTGGGATTACGAGAGAGGGTTGACGATGAAGGAGGAAGGAGGTGGGTAGGAGTGGAGAGAAAGAGAGTAAGAGGGAAGAGAAGTAGGAGTCGGGGTAAGAGAGAAGAGGTGGGTGGGAGGAAGTAGGTGTGAGGGATATATATATATATATATATATATATATATATATATATATATATAAATATAATTGCAATCATGATTGCTAGATCATCAGTGTAACACCCTAACCACTAGACTATGCACCCTCAATAATAATAATAATAATAATAATAATAATAATAATAATAATCATAGTTTCAAATTTTGCCACGAGGGCAGCAATTTTTGGGGAGGAGATAAGTCAATTACATTGACCCCAGTGTTCAACTGGTACTTATTTTATCAACCCTGAAAGTTTGAAAATGAAAGGCAAAGTCAATCTTGGCAGTAGTAGTTGTAATAATAATAATAATAATAATAATTATAATAATAATAATAATAGTTTCAAATTTTGGCACAAGGCCAGCGATTTTGGGAGAGGGGATAAGTCAATTAGTTCAACTGGTACTTATTTTATCCTCAAAAGAATGAAAAGCAAATTTGACCCCAGGAGAATTTGAACTCTGCTTCACAACTCTGCCAGCTCACTGCCTTAATGATAATAATAATGATTTCAAATTTTTACAAGAGAGGATAAGGGATAGTTGATATCATCAACCTCAATCCTTGGCTGGGACTTTATTTTATTGATCCTGAAAGGAGGAAAAGCAAAGCTGACCTTGCTGGGATTTGAACTCAGAATGTGAATAATCAGAACAGATGCTGCAGGGCAATTTTTCCAATGCTCTAAACATTCTACCAGCTTTTCACTTAGTAACAATAGCAATAGTTCCTTCTAATTTTGTCACAAGGCCAGCAATTTTGAGGAGAGGGGGGGCAAGTCTATTACATTGATCCCCATATTTAACTGGTATTATCTTTTACCAACACTCGAAGGATGAAAATCAAAGTTGACCCTAGTAGGACTTGAACTCAGAATGTAAAAAGCCAGAAGAATTGCCACTAAGCATTTTTATCCAAAATATCAATGGTTCTGCCATTTCAATAACGGATAATAATATTAATCATTATGTCCTTCTAAGGTGGTGAATTGGCAGAATCATTACTGTGCTAGGTAAAATACAGGGTGTCCACAAAGACGCTCCCAACTGCATTTTGGGTTTCCATGTGTTCATGTCAAAGATGGTAAGTCACCTGAAACTAAAAGAAAATATTATTGTTAGGAAATCTGCGGACACAATATTTATCAATATATTTGAATTACTTTAGATGTTGTAGTGTCATGAAATAAGGGAGTGTTTTCGTGGACACCCTGTACTTAGTGGCATTTTGTCCGTCTTTTTGTTCTGAGTTCAAATTCCATCAGGGTTGACTTCACTTTTCATCCTTTTGGAGTTGAAAAAATAATTACCAATTGAATACTGGAGTCAATGTAATTGCCTTATCTCCCACCTCTTCCGAAATTGCTAGCCATGTGTCAAAATTTGAAATCAATAATATGTCCTTCTATGGAAAGTAAGACAGAATATATAGTGCTGTTGTCATTGAGGTAGTAAAATTGTGAATGAAAGTATGAGTGAAGTATTGATGCAAAAGCATTGAGTGGAGTGAGAAGAGAGAAACCAGTGGGAGGTGGTATGAGTAGTGTATAAGCTGTTTTTCAAGAGGAGGAGGAGGTAGAGTATGAAGCAGGGTTTGTAGAAAAGACCAAAGTTTTTGACAAGGTCCAGGTCAGTTGAATTAGGAGTGATGTCATGAAGGCCAAGCGATGTGAAGTAGGAGATAAGGCAAGAAATGGACAAAAGGACATGTTCATAATAGCACAGACCGACATGAAAACCATGCAGTGTGGAAGGAGGTAAGGAAAGGGAAATAGTTGAGGTAAGTAGCAGCAGAGAGTGTTGGATCAAGTAAAGAATGTAAACAATGAGGAGTCTGCTAGGAGAGGTCAGGATTGTGCTGACAGTGTTATAGTAAATGCATTTCTTTGTCTATCTCGTGATATATATACATTAATGTGTGTGTGTGTGTGTGTGTGTGTGTGTGTGTGTGTGTGTGCGTGCGCGTGTGTGTGTCCATGTATTATATGTGTGTTTGTCGTCTATATATAAATGTGTATATGTGTACATATATCTCCATATATATATATATATATATATATATATATATATATATATATATATATATATATATATATATATATATACATACATGATTATAAACATTTATAAATTTATACATGTATAAGAACTTTTAAATAAGTTCTTCACTGATAATGGTGTTTACATACCGAAGGGCTTGGTAAAAAAATTATTAATTGTTAATTTATTAATAAATTAATAACCCTTTACCCTTTTATTTTTATATATATATATATATATATATATATATATATATATATATATATATATATATAATATATATATATGTGTGTGTATCTATGTATGCACACATGCATGTACATATATATTACTGACAAACATTAGTAACTGACAATAGAGTAAATTATAGCTTTTGTTTGATGATCTGGTGTGTAGATTGATTATGCAACTGCCTTTGTAATGATTACCTCATAGCATGTTAGTATATGCTAATGAAACATATGTAAAGGTTATGTAATTTTGGATGTAATAATGAAAAAAATTATTACAACTCAATCTCCACTTTTATTTTGATCTTGTGTGTGTGTATATATATAAATATATATGTTTTAACATTTTGCTTAGGCATGGTGATACTAATAACCTGGTGTTAGAACTCAATATACCTAGGTTTCAGAAAAAGTGGTAGTCAAGTATAGAGCATAATAAGGGATTTTATAAATGACAAGGGAACAAGAAATTATGTAATGAACTTCATTGGCTTACAGCTGTTTCTGGCATAAGACACATTGAGTGTTTATGTATCACCTTATAGCTTCACCAGAACAAAATCTTTATATCTTATATATTTTTTTAATATATTTTAACAATCTTGTGAAACACTTATTTGATAAATTATCCTTATCATTTTGTCTTATTTATTCTTCATGATTAGTTTGGGAACAAGAAGTGGTTGTAATACAAATAACTAATGAACAAATGGACAAGAGATTCGTTATTTATTTGGTGATTAATTTGCTTGAGACAGGTCAAAGTGCTCTGAATGAGGTCCTCTCTCAGTCAGCACTATCATTGTTAACTGCCAGTGAGAGAGTGCGATGTGAAGTAGACTTGGTTGCTATTTTTATTTTCAGCAAAGAAGTTGAGCTTCATTTGATCATAGAAAGGAAGTAATTGTTATTGTTGAGGGATATGAAATTTTGAAAAGTCAAATGAAATCAATAATGATCAATGTTGAAACCAGTCTTAGAATAAATATGTAATTAAAATGCTAATAGTTATTGTTGTTATTGAAACCCAGATCAATTCTTATTTAATAGAGAAGTAGTTGGCCAAATTATTAGGTGTAATCCACAGATCTGTTGATAATTTAACAAGAATTGGAAGAACATCTTGTTCATCCTTGAGAGAAATGTGACAGGAACAATGCAAACTAATTCTATTAATTGTAATTACTTTAAATTCATTTATTGGTTTCAGTCATTAGACAATGGTCATGCTGGAGTACTACCTTCTGGGTTACAGCTAATTATGTTATCCCCAGTATTTTTTTTATTGTGTGTAAATTATTTTAACAGCTTCAGAAGAATGAAAATTAAGTGGACCTGGGTAAGATTTGAACACAGAATATCAAAAGATGTAACCAAGTATCATATGATATTTTGTCCCATACTCTACCAGTTTGGTTATTTCCCTACCATATTCTTTTATTCTTTTACTAGTGTCAGTCTTTGATCTGTAACTACCCGAGGACACCACCTACAAGTACTCTTAGTATTTCGTCTGTTACTTATTTTCTCACTTTCTAATTATCAAATAACTAAGTCTTCTTTAAGTAAAAATGAACTTCAGGTTCTTTCTGCTTGACTTGTCAATTTCCACTGGTATAATTGGTGGGATAATTGTTTGGTGAGTTAAATATACATGGTTTAAATTAATTCTAAGTAACTTTTGGATGCAGCTTGACTGAATGGCTAAGAAACCTACTTTACAATAACATGGTTCTAAGATCAGTCTCACTGCATAGCATCTTGAGCAAATATCTTTTATCATAGCCCTGTGTTAGCTCAACCCTTGTGTGTGGAACTGGATTGACAGAAACATTTGGAAATCCTTTGGAAGGATTTGTGCTTGTTATTCAAAAGCTCAGCTTAGCCACACTGTGTCACATTGATACCACTTGAGAATTACATAAATCCTTTAGCATTCAAGTTATTCTGTTGAATGTAATGCTTATTTATTTATATTGTTTTGAATTTATTGTGCATTATCTTGCAATTTCAAGATTTTGATTATGTGATTGTTCATTTTCAGAATGACATTGCAGGGTAGGTGAGAGAGTCTGGATCTAGGTGGCTTGGACATAAAATGGGTAGAATATTTTATGTCAGATACTGCTGGTTTAAATGCTATATGGTCAAGCTTCACGTGTCCGAGTGACTTAATTCAAAGAACAGTTAGTTCAGATAATTGAATAAATGAACACACATTGTTGAAACTAATGGAAATCCATCTTCATGTGCATGTGCGCATGCACATGCACACACACACACACACACACACACACACACACATGTATGTGCTTATGCACATGTGATGTGGTTTAGCACTGTTACTGTCTCCTAAATATTACTCCCAGAACATGAGGTCAACCTGAGGCTATAGGACAAAATACTTGCCTAAGATGTTACACAGTGGAATCAAACCAAAACCCATACTCTACCAGTTCGTTGAATACTTTTTAACCACATAACCATGCTTGAGTCTATGAAAGAACATTTTTTTTATTTTAAAAATAAAAAAAATTGATTTCAACATTATAAATATTTCATATAAATACACATTTGTAAGTATATGTAGTTACACAAAATGAGATCATACAGTGAGTGGTATGTGTGAATAATCTGTGTTGGAATATATAAATTCTGACATATATTTATTTTTAAAGAAAAATATAATTTTTCTATTGAAAGTGTAAAGTGATGGAGTATTTGGTTTAAAATTGCAGTTTTTAGGTTTAAATTACAAATTAAATTTGCTTAGTCTTTTGCTATTTTTTGTATTTTTTCATTTATTTTTGAATAATTTGACTAGGGAATTTTTTCTTTCATATATTTGTGGTAATAATATAACTTCTTGAACAAAAAATAAAACAGATAAATAAAAATCCAACAAAAATCAGAGACTGGGTTATAATAGCTGTCTTTCTGTTTTCTATCATAAGATTATATCACTCATCCTATATCTGAGTGAAAAATAGTAAAATTGACTGTGATTCTCTAAGCTTCTTTGCTAATGAATTAAGAAGAAATTTGAGTTTTACCTACAGTATTCCTAAGGGGCTGCAAGAAAGATTCTTTAGTGAAACAAGTTTGGCATCTGTCACAAAGAAATGATGGAAGATAAATGAATTCATTGAAGTAGAGAGGCTTCTGGGACTGACATCATATACAACTTAGGGACATCTTTGGCATCATTGTCGAGGTGAAATACAGATCTCATTATAGAAGAAGTGTGTATCACTAGCACTTTGGAAGCAGATCAACACTGAACATTGTGTATCATGTTTAGATGTACTTGATGCTGATAATGATGGAAGTGGTAGTTGTGGTGGCAGTGAAGATAATGATGAGGTTGAGGATTGTGGTAGCAATGGCAACTGTAGCAGTAAAGTTTCTAAAAAGAAAAAAAAAAATACTGCTGTAGTTATGTGATGAAATTTATTTAGTGTGTTATTCAAATATTTTTCTGTTGCATGAATCAGAATTGTAATGTAGTAAAATTTGTTACTAAACTATTCAATTGCTCCAGTAGCTATTCTGTACAAATATTCTTGACCTTTAATGAGTGGAACCTTTTGCCACAGACAATTAAAACCAAACAATTCTGATAATAACACAACTCATAAGTTTTTTTTTTTTTTGCTATTATATTTATTGAATACTTTTTCTTAAATTGTATTTATTTTGTTTAATTGAAATGTTCTATTAAAGTTGTTATTGAATAAATTAGTTACTATTATATTTTATACACCCTTTCTCTCTCTCTCTCTCTCTCTCTCTCTCTCTCTCTTCTGGTTGCTAATAGTGGACATCTAGGACCCATCATAAGTAGTTATTTAGTCTGTTAAAATAGGAGCCATATCTCATTTGAATCACATCTAAGATCTTAAACAAAGGAACTTTGTATAACATAAACCTTGATACATTTGTTTGAAAAGAAGAAAAAAAATAAGATGGATCATCGTAGCTGGAATACGATACATCAAAGATCTGTTCAGTCAAGGCTAAACTTGATTTAAACAACAACAACAAATTTTTGGTACTTATTTCCACCCCTTTTTATGTACATACTAGCAGTATAACCCAACCTTGTCCGGGTGTGGCTTATTACGCCATCTACGATAGGTCTTGCTAGGTGAAAATCAACTAAAAAAGAAAGCCTTACAAAGAAAAAAAACCCTTATGATGTAAATATGTTCATAATTCAAAAGACGATGAAATTAATAGGGAAAGTCTGAAGGCTGTTTTGCGTAACATTATTAAGCGTACGTAAATTTCATCCGTCTAATTGGCTATAGAAATGCTTGTGCAAAACAACTTTTTGCACTGCCCTGATTATACATAGCAGGGTAATCCCTTTTCACAGGAGCTAGGACGGCAATTTGTGATGAAGCAATTGCTGGCGATCTGTTGCTACACAGTTTTGCCAGAATTCTATAAGATTGGGCAGAAGATGTTGATGCACCATTTTGCATTATATTCAAAGTAACTTCTGGAATGTGGTGAATTGTTGCAGTCTGTTGCTGTCATTTTAAACCGGTTGCTGTCTTTCCCCCAGCAAACTCTCTTCTTTGGAGGCATAATCTATGTATATATTAAACAGAACAACAAAAGTTATAATAGATGGCAGGGTCGGTACTTTTCACATATTTGTAATTTTTCAGATTAACACCCGCACGATTACCCAATCCTAAACCTAATCCTAACACTAACCCTAACACTAACCCTAACCCTGACCCTAAAACCGTAACCGTAACACTAATCCTAACCCTAACCGTAACCCTAAACCGTAGCCCTAAACCCTAAAACCCTAACCCCCTAGCGAAAATCGTGGTATATTTACAAAACATTGATGAACATTAGTTATATTTTACTGAATGATTGTGTACTTGCACGTGTATGTGTTTGAGAGAGGAAGAGGTAGAGAGAGGGGGAGAAAGGAATAGAGGTAGTTAAAAGTTTTCTTATGATGGCTTCTCTTCACTACCTATTACTTCATTAGAAATATACGGATGTACATACGCACATAATAGAGAAAAATGAAACAAATATGGACGACTTGCTCTGAAACACCACCGAATGGGGAACACTTCTCAAAAATTATCTGCAGTTGTTTCCTTCAAAATTCCTACATGCTCGAAATGTACATACATCAAGGTATATTTGTAGAAAATTTCATGAAAAAATATTCATTTTCCTGGAAGTTAAGAGGAATTTAAGTGGAATTTCCGAAAATTGTCCCCCACCCTCCTCCCAAAACACTTTCACCGAAAATTTTTGTATATTCGGAATCTTCATAATAAATAATATATGCATAGAAAATTTCATAAAAAAATATTCATCTTTCTGAAAGTTATGACCTTCCAAAATCGGGGGGTACAACTCTGTAGTTATGCCACATTGACGAACATGAGTTATATTTTTGTGAATGATTGTGTTTACTTGCACGTGTATGCGATTGAGAGAGAGGAAGAGGGGGAGAACGGGAGCAATGTGTATGTTGTTGTCAAAGATCACGTATGTGTGGTTGTGTGTGTTTTTACGTATCAATGTTATGAAAAATAGGTAAAGAATACTGAGAGGTAAGTTTAATCTATGACGTTGTATGTATCACTTTCTCTCTCTGTTGAGCGCGTGTGTAAGAACGTCATTCCAGGTAGAAGGGAAGAAATATAAAAGTTGCTAGAAACAACAGCCAAATCTCCCTTATATCACACAAAGTAAACGGAATTTTAAAAATCTAATTACTGCACTGGAAAGTTCACACCGAGAAAATTCCATTGGTGTAAAAATTTTTACGAAAAAGTGGAAAATGTGGATTTCTATAGATGCAATACACACACACACACTCACAAACTCAGCTTTATAGATATAGATACAGTTTACTTGTGCTCTTGTGCATCCTGTTGTATTTCAGAACACCTTGGAGAAATTTTGGCAGTCAGTAGCAGTCCAGGTTATGTTTAGAATAATTTTTTTCATATTTTATTCTTATTTTTTTTAATCAAGAGAGATGAATAGTACCCATGACTTTTTAGTAGGCTTCTGAGACTGGTGGATGGGAGGAAAGGAAGCTTGTATTCCTAAGACTTGGTCTAAATGAAGGCAACAGAGTGATTTCTTCTAAAGATGCTCAAGGTTTCAGGTGGTTGTATTAAACTGGGTATTAGATTAAACCTGCCACTTATATCATTCACAGTGAGATTTGAAACTCAAAATACAAAGAGCTGGAATGAACACTACTGGGCATATTGTTTTATGTTTAGGTTCTGCCAAACCATCGTGCTGGACTGGTTATTTTTTTCATTCATTCAGAAAGATTCAAAGTTAACCATGGCAAGATTTGAGTAGGGTTGGAAAAAACAAAATGCGAGTTCTTCTATTTGAACTCATAACTCTGTCATTTTGCCACTCACCAAATTTCCTCGAAAACTTAACACAGAAAGGATATGCTAGACAATGTCGTCATCGTCACTGCCGCTGCTGCCCTCCTTTTCAATGTTTATTTTTAGAAATGATGACATTTGAGAGATTTTTTGTGTTTTAGTTATAAAGATAAGATTTTAATTGGCATCATCTCTAAAAATAGCCAAACACCTACTGCTGCTGTCCAAAGGAATGTGTATAAAAGACAAAAGGACAGCCAGTCAACTACAGTACATTTGTCAGACAGGACCTTGATGATTGCTATAAAGCAGGAAAGTATACTATCCCCTATATATATTTAATACTCAATATTCCATATATTCAATAAGACATTCAATACTTCATTTCATTTTACTATTTATATTATATATTCCATATTCTATATCCCACATGAATTTAATAAGAATATAAATAAAACATAAAAAACAGAAAGAATTGGAACTCTTTTAAATAATATATTCCTCGATACACTATCATACAAACCCCTTTTATATATATATATATATATATATATATATATATATATATATATTGTGTGACAGCTGGAGGAAGATAGGGCTGATACTCATGTTCAGCAGAAAAGACCAGAGAAATATGAAATTAAGTACCATGCTCAAGGACACATTTCACCCTGTCCAGGAATTGAACCCATGACCTTATGATCGATCATGAGCACAACATCCTAACCACTAGACTGCACACACATGCACGCTCACGCGCGCATGTGTGTGTGTGTGTGTGTGTGTGTAGGACTGAGTTTCTGACATTGGACTGAGATTTATTTGTGGTCCTGAAATTGATAAATATTATCAAACTATGATAGAAACAAAATAAAAGTAAAATATATAAAAGGCATTGATATTAACAGAGAGTATATTGATTACTGATGGAATATTGCATTATTTTAGTGAAATTTGTTCATAACCTATGACAGAATACTGTATTTTATAGCAAAGCTTGTGTATGAACATTTAAAAAAAAATATTGTTATATCTTTATTGGAATTTGGGAAAGTTGCAAACAAGAATGTAATAAAAATGAAGTTACTAAAAGACAGAAATCACAACAGTTTTTAGATTGCTTTTCTATTAATTTAATGAAGCAAATTTCACGGAAATCTGTGTATTGGTCTTCACTTACACAAAATTATGTTGTTTAATTTTGTATAAAGGGGTTACTTAGTACTCTTGTCACACGAATGCGTGCCACTATAAATTATCATGAAAAATTACAACATTATTTACCAAATTGACTTGCTTACGAAAAGACAAATTATTGAATAGCCAAAATATAGCTGTCTGAAATTACCAGAGCACTTGAGCTTGTAGTACAATAACAAACATTGTCATTGAAATTTAACCGTGCTACCTCTCAGGCCATATAATTTCACACTATTTTTGTGAATTTCAACAGCAGTCAATATTCTAAATACATTGGAAATGGAAGTCACAAAATTGATTTTGCTTTTCAAAGAATTTTATTATGTTTGAAAATATTAGCGAGAAAGAATGCAGTCAGAGGTTTTTAATTATCATCACTTTTTTTGTGTGTAGGTTTTGTATTTTTTTTTTTAGTTTTTCTTTTTTTTTTCTGTTATTTTGGTTGGTGAGGATGTTGTTTTGCTTGTTCTTTGTTGGATAATGTGGCAGTGTAGGGTAGTGATGGTGGTGGTGGTGGCAGTGGCGGTGATGGTGGTAGAGAGTTGTGATTTTCAGAGTTGTTTATCTACAGTCGGAGATCAAAGTAATATGTTGAGTTAAAGAATTGATATGCGGATCAATGAAAGAGAAATGGATGTTATCTGTTGAATTAGTTGGGATGTTTGTGGAATATTTGTTAAATGAGGCAACCAAAGTAAATAAAGTAAACAATAATTCAATCATGTTCTATGCTTGGCTAAAGTTGGTTCTCATTATGTGACTCTGTAATGTATGAGAGTGAAAGAGAGAGAAAGAGAAAGAGACAGAGAATGTACCCATTATCTCTGTGAGAGCAATTTATATTGGGTACTGCTTGCTATAAGTCATAGTTAGTGTGTTTTGCTGTTTTTTCAGTTTCATTTGAATTACATGTCTATACCCATGTTGTTGTAGTTGTCTTTTTGTGTGTGTGTGAGGGAGAGACAGAAAAGCAGGAAGAGAGAGAGCGAGAGAGAGAAAAGCAGGAAAAGAGAGAGAGAGACAGAAAAGCAGGAAGAGAGAGAGAGAGACTTCTGTCTCAGGTACTTTTCACACAGCTCTTATTCATTCAGCACCCATTGTCCATTCTCTTCATATATTCATATCAATGCAGTCTTCTGTCTTGCACATTTTGACTGATGTCTTTTAATGTCCAGCAATTTTTGACCTCAGTTGTGCTCTGTCTTTAATGCAAGTTAATATTACACTTCCAATAGATTTTACTCGACTCGTTTCTCTCCAGCCTCTGAAGACCCTTTTATATTCAGTGCCATGCAGAAACACATTTCTTATATATGCTTCATACAATATCTTCTCTTTACTTTGCAAGAGAGAGTATTTGTTACCAACTGATGAAAAAACAAGAAAAACAAACAAAAAAACTCTGATCTTACTCCCATCTCTTTCTCACTTCTGCTACTGTTTATTATAACTATCACTAGCATTAATCATGTCACTTTGGTATCAAACATCATCTACTATACCCTGAGAGCAGCTAAAAAAAAATACTTTATTTCATAGACAAACCTACTGTGACTCATGTCACATTTGAACACTTAGTCCAATGTCTGTTTGCTAAAGATCCTGTGTATCTTTTGGGTATCCACAGCCATTGCTTGCTCTGAGTATTCAATACTGTGTTCCTGCTCACATCTTTCCTACATATCCAGCAAATTCACTTCTCAGATGGTCCTGGCAGTTTGTACTATCTAGTACTTGTCAGTATTTTGATATTTGCCATACTGCCTCTCTCTCATTTCCATGCTTGGAATCTTTTCTGCAGCTCTTTGACAGAATATGCAATGAAAATCAGCTTATCTGTGTATAAAGAGGAACAGAGTTCTACTAAATACCCTTCACTTTGGACATGGAGAGCCTTTTCTCTCTCAAGAGTACAATGACTCTGTCTCTACAAATATCAAACAAGCATTTTTGTATTCCACCCTCTGTAGATAATCAAAATGCAACTGAAAGCTTCAAATACTCTACAAATATTAGTTCACATCTCCCATGATCTCTAGCCATATAATGACATTCTTGAAATTGCATCCCAGAGGCTTGGCTTCGACAGCAGAGTGAAAAATACCTCAGCTTTGATTGGTTGATGACTCTCTATTGAGCTCAAATAATGCCTACACAGGCATGGTGTTTGCATATCTTGGATAGTGGTGCAGCCAAACATGTATGCACATACATGTGTGTACGCACACACACACACAAATTAGACTTACTCTGAAATAAGACCATCTGACTGATTGGTAATGGTTCACCCATCAGCATACAACAACCTCTCGTCAACACTCACAAAATATGCCTGAATTAGCTAGTTACATGCCTCTTCCTGAAAATTCCATCAGACACCCATCTCTTCTTTTGTCACCTCTGTGATGTCTCTCCTATATTCCACATCAAATCCTTTGTCAACTTACTTATTCCCAGAGTTTCAACACTAGAATTCCATCTCCATCCACATTTCTCTTATTTAAATCCATAAACTCACAGATGTTTAAAGTTAGTATTAATTGCAAAAGTTTCATCTATCTATGAATTCCTACAAATATAATTTGGTGCTGCTCATTTTCTCTCTGTACCTCAAAAAGAAAAACAAACAGAAAGAAGCTCCCATAATGTATTATAATGTTTTTTTTTTAAATGACCTAAGATGGAGAAAATGAATACTTTTCTGTACCCTAAATACTTGGAATTTCATACCATTACCTATCCTGTTTACAGCAAGGTTATTCCTGCATGAACACTAACCAGTGGCAGAAGTCTGTCTGTCTGTCTGTCTGTCTGTCTGTCTGTCTGTCTGTCTGTCTGTCTGTCTGTCTGTCTGTCTGTCTGTCTGTCTGTCTGTCTGTCTGTCTGCCTGCCTGTTTGTCTGTTTGCCTGTTTGCCTGTCTCTCTCTTTCACACACACACACACACACACACACACGCACATTGATAGCAATAAGAACTTGAGTATAGACATGTAATTCAAATGGAACTGGGAAAAAGCAAAACATAGTATCTGTGGCTTGCAGTAATGTCCTATGTAAATTGTGCTCAGAAGCAATGTGTACACACACGCACACACTCACACTCTCTCTCCCTCTATCTCTCTCTCTCTCATGCATAATTTTAACTTGTTTCATTCAACAACTAACTTTCCCACTGTCTACAGAGCATAAGACTGATAAAATCCTTGTCCAGATTGATGAATGTAAAGAGTGTATTTGTATAAATGGGTGCATGAACATGGGCATTTGTGAGTCAGCTTCACATGCATGTGCACATGCACCCCCCCCCCCCCGTTCATGCTATTTTCCTCTGCTGTAGAAAACAATAACTTCAACAAGTATACCACTCCATCCATGCTAGTATAGAACATTGGCCACAAAGGCACATACACATGTGCATGTGTGTGAACACACACTTGCATTCTGACACTTTCTCTACCTTCATTCAATCTGTCTTTCAATATGACATTGTAAAATCATTTAGGCCCTATGTTTATTTCTTCATATTAATTACAACTCTTATTTCACTGTCATAAAGCGTTGTACTTTTATTTTTCACATGAAGAAAATGTCTTTGATACTTACACAAGAACCAGTTTGCACATCTTTCAGCTACTTTGCACCTAATAAACCAAACCCACTAACTCTTCTTTCTCATACCAGTTTGATCACTTGACTAGTAGAGTGGTTCTTTTGACAGTTTATATTCTGAAGCTGGGAGCATGCAGAGAAGAGAGCTTGTCACTTAGAAATTTGGGCAGTGTACCCCATTTTGTAAGGTTTAATATCACAGAATAAAATTAAATTTTCTTGAGATTGATTACTCATTTTCCTTTCCTGGTTAGTGTTCCTCAGAGAGGTGTAATTGTTATAGCATCCATTTCATTTAAATTAGTTGAGACAAGTTGTCAATACATAACTCTGATAGCGAATTATCAAACACCTGATGTATTAACTTTGTTCAGTTGCAGATGATCTCTGAATGAGAAGACCTATGTTCAGAGGCATTCCTCCTGTTACCACTCTGTCTTCTTTTCTGGTAGTGTATATAGGACTTTTAATTTAAAACAGCAGGGTATAATTTCAGAGAGATTTGATTGCTATTTCTAACAGGTTGAGCAACAACATAGAGGCTCTTTTGTTTGCTCATCTCATTTCACTTGTGTATAAGAAATAGATATTTAGTCAGTTTAAGTAATAAAATTAATGAGCTATATCTTGCAGCAAATCAGTTCAAGCACTTTTCACTTCTTAGCTATTTATATTTACTGTTTGGTACACACTGCATTGGATGCATAAACAACACTGAGAGACCTCTTGTTCTCTCTGTAAATATTCGTAATCATTCCTTACTCTGATGGGTTTTGGGAGCACCATCTATTGACTTGTGTTGACATTACACAGCAAGTTTATTTTTCAGCTCCTAGCTTAATGCTAGAAGGAGAAACAGTCTCTATACTTGCACAAAACGTCACTGGCCAGTAATCTTACATCTCTTTGTAACTGCTCTAAAGATGCTACATCATTCTAGATCCTAAGGACTCATACAGTTGATGCATATCTCCAGATGAGTGATGATTCTCATGCTGGATAAGCTGTGGGTCTATTACAGATAATTTTTCCCAGAGGAGGACATTAAATTGACTCTACAAGATGATGAACCACTTGTCAACTATTACTAAAATACAGATGCTTTGTCAATATTATGGTAGATCGGTTTGCATTCCAGGTGAAATGCTTAGCAGTATTTTGTCCATCTTTATGTTCTAAGTTCATATTCTGCCAAGGTTGACTTTGCCTCTCATCCTTTCAGAGTTGATAAAATAAATACCAGTTGAACACTGGAGTTGATGTAATTGACTTACTCTGTCCCCAAAATCACTGACCTTGTGTCAAAATTTTGAAATCAATATTATTGTGGATTGGCCGAACCATTTAAGTATTGGACAAAATGTTTTAATTTTATTACAGCTCTTTATATTTGAAATGTAAGGCCAGCTTTGTTTCTTTTCTTTCTGGGGTCCATAAAATAAAGTTCCAGTCAAATAATGTCATTTTAGTAGATTACACTTTCTCCCTCAAAATGTATGACTTCGTGCTAATTTTAAGAATGAATATTGCTATCAGAGTGGAATAATATACTTTGCTTATGCTAAGATCAGACAGATGACTACTAGTTTTCTTACATAACCTCTTTGACAAGCAACAAAAGGGAAATGAAAGGAAATTTTGAATAGTAGTTAAATGTCAAATGACCTAAAAGTCTATTCAAATATTAGTGGGTAGCAGAGAACACAAAAATGGTGCAGTGACTCTATCTAAATAACAATTTCTCTTTACAAAATCAAGCAGACCTTTTAAGATATATGTACAAAAATGTTGCTTCATGGTGGAGAAATATGTGAAATGAATGTAGAGAATTTGCAGTTTTTTAATATTATTTAAGTGTGTATAGCTTGTAAAAGAAACTGAGATCTAGAAAGTAGCTAAGCTACTTTCTTGATCGGTTGTTTTGTGTTGTAGAGATGACTGCAATTGTTTGGACACAGTAACACAAATTAAGGATAGCTTTTGGGTAGAGAGGTGCTACAGGCTGTGGGGCGTTTTTTTTTATGGAAGAGTAAGACTAGTAAGGTGGGTGGGTGTGAAGAGTTAAAATGGTACTGACCTAATCACCTCATTAGGTGATTGGGTAAGATGACAAAGGGGTTAGATAGGGATGTGCCATGTGGTAGATCCAACCAAAAAAGCATGCCTGTTTTGATAATTGGATACTGAAATAATGTTAATGATGATGATGATGTTGATATTAATGATGATGGTGGTAATGAGAGCAGATGTAAATATGTGTGGTTGAATTTAAAACCATTTATCATCATCATCATCATCATCATCATCATAGTTATTGTTAGCAGCATCGTCATCAACTTCGTTGTTGTCACCATCATCATCAGCATCATTACCACCACCACCACCACCACTACCACCTCCTCCTCCTCCTCCTCCACCACCACTGCCACCGCCGCCGCCACCACCACCACCACCATTATCATCTTTATCGTCCTCATCCTCAACATCATTATTAATTTCATGTACTACTTTTCCATTGCTTTCAGAAGGAAGGAAAATAAATTTTGAACACTAGATGTTCATATTAATGATATTTTCCAAGTGTAGACACGCAAATGAAACCATTTGTGTAGTTAAGGTTGTGTGCTCTTTGTGTGAAGAACATAAAGTGTTCTCATAGAGAAATGTGTAAATTTAGCAAAATATGAAGGAGAGCTTTTAAGTGCTATGGAATTTTACTTTCAGTCATCTTCACAGTTAAAAATGAGTTACAAAATTTCTTTAATAACTTTTTTGTTGTTGTCTTTGGAAAGAAGAAGAAAAAGGAAAAAAAAGTAATAGATCAATAGCTAGCCTCTGTTGTTTACAGTATTGGCCATTTATGCTTGCTGCTTTGACAAAAATAGATTGTTTGAATAAAGTCACGACTCCGGCTTTTAATGGGGCGTTAGCATTGGAAGCCTAAATGAGTTCCGGCAAATTACAAAGAATGAATAAGTAGTTTATTCACGGGGAAGAATTCTTTATAATGAACTAGGTATCATGTAGCTAAGGATGTATCATTAACAAAATTGTCAGGGAATATTAAGATAGAAAATGGAAAAACCTTGCAAACTAGTGATAATTTATATATATAGTTTATTTTATTATTTATTTATTAGTTCGGTTTTTTTTTATGCATTTATTTACTATTTTTGTGTTTTTCGGAAAGCATCCACTATGATGTTAATGTTTTTGTACTGCCAAGAGTAAAAATACTTCGACCTGAAATTTCAAATTGGTTATTGAATACCAAGGTGTTGTTGATTATATTTTAATATTTATGCTAGACACATTCTCTTTCCCACTCTCTCTCCCTCTTTCTCCCTATCTCTCTTCCCCCTTCTTTTATTTTCAGCCATGTGTGGATATATGCAATAAAACTGAGGATTATTGTGCATGTTTTTGTGAATGTGTGTGTTGTCTATGTCTCTCTGTATGTATGTGCATAAACATTGCATGAAAATATTTCGTACAAAATGCTTGCATAGTTTGTTCTGTTAATAACAATTTACAACAGATCATTGATGTAAGGTTATGAAAAGCCTGATTTGTTACAGAAACAAGCAGTTATTACAGAAAACCACCACAATAACAGTGTTTAGCTGTTGTAGTAGTTAATTAATGTGGGAGGATATTGTGACTTGGGTCAGCATTATTGAGTGGTAAGCCCTAAAACAATACCCAGTTTAACTCTTTAGCATTTAAACTGGCCATATCCAGCCAAAATATTCTACCTGTTTTATGTTCACATTGACTAAATCTGGTGTCTCACACAATGTCGTTCTCAAAATAAACAATCTCATCATTGAAATCTTGAAGTTATAAGATGAAACATGATTAAATCAAAACAATATGAATAAATAAGCATTACATTTGACAGAGTAATCTAAATGCTAAAGGGTTAACAGCATCACTTGGTATTTGGGTGCCTGTGGCAAAATTCACTCTGTTGTAAGCATTCAAGTTAGACTTGACTCAAGCTTAAATTCTTATAAAATCTATTCCCAATTTTAGACCATGTTCCTGAAAGGCCTAACACAATGTAATAGGCACAATTGAAGCTTCCATTATTACTCATAAAATTCTGTGCGTATATGTGTGTGTGAGTGTGTCTGTAAAAATACAAAAGAGTAATTATTAATCTGTCTCTTATTTTTGTTCACTGGCTTCGACCTTAAGTCAGTAGCTTCCTCACTCTTTCTTGCTTGTTTTACTTAAAACTCTTTTCTACTCATTTCTGACTCTAAAATTCTGAGGGTGATCCCCCCCCCCCATCTTCCCCAGAAAAACACAAGTTTAATTCTCAGTAAAAACCGGATTGCTTCTCTAATTCATAATATGCAATAGGGATAGAGTGTTGGTGATTATAAATTAAATTCAAACAAATTTTTTCCTTGTTTTAGCCTGTTAATAAAGATAAATTTGTACATAAAATTTAATTGCATAATCTTCTGGCTGTCCTACTTTGGGACACCATAAGTTGATTTGATTTGCAAATCACCAATATTCTCTTTTATAAATCAAAGTGTTTGCATTTTAAAATCTTATTGTTTATATTTTAATATCTGATTGTTTATACAATGAAGTCTTCAGTTAATGTTTCACCTAATTTGCTGAAAATATTTCTTATATGCTTCTGTATGATTTTGTTTGTACAGGCTTAAAAAGAAAACAAAAACATGTCTATGTGTTGTAAATTCTCTTAGCATATTCATGCTGAAAGTACTTTTATTATGCAAATGTACTTCATATATAATGCTTATTTTGATGAAAAAATTTACTAATGTGTCTAAGAGATGTTAAAATCATAGCAACACAAAACTTTTAAAGACTTTCAAAGAAACTGTAAATATGATTGTTCTGTAGGTGGACAACATTAAAGTATGGGTTTTCTCTTGTTTATTGCTCAGTTTTATTACAGACTTTTATGTATTCTTCCCTTCCTCAAATTATCTAACATCTGTAATTTTCTCATCTTTCCAGTTTAAAACACTCTATTGCATGTCATTTAATGCAGTTTTTAGGTTTTCTTTTTACAAATACTCTTTTTATTTTCAAATCATGTTAAAAATATTTGTCACAAAAATGTAAATAATGTTTGGGTTGTGAACGTTGTGAAAACAACAGAGAAACAAAGTTAATTTTAGAAATCAGCAATTAAAAAACCACAAAATATTTTCTAATGATAGTAAGAAAGACAAGAAAAGGAAATTTTCTGAATCAATCTTCTTGAAACTATTTTGGTGTTTTCATTAAATAACCACAACAATAAAAAAAGGAAGAAAAAAGAAAGAAAAAGAAGTAAAAGTGGAAGAATTTGTTATCACAGTTCCAATTCCTTCTACTTCTATTGTTTATTGAAATGAGCATAAAAAGGAAGAGTGCTGAGAAAGTATGTGATCTTTCATATCAACTTCAATCTGTTCTTAGATAGTTATAAATGGTTTCATATCCTGCATCCTGTTTAATCAATGAATAATGTCACTGCCCAGCCTTTTTTGATGTCCATGTTGGAAAAATTTCCCATAGAAACTTTACTAGGAAGGATTGTTGTTCCTGTTGCTGCAGCCATTGTTGTTGTTGTTTGTTGTATTCTGAGTTTACAAGATACAAAGTTTTTATTATGTTGGTTACATGCTAACTCCATTATTGGCTAAAAGTATCAAGACGGATATGACGTTAGGATGCTGGTCTATTAACTGTAAAGTCATGGGTTAAGGTAGCATTCTCTTGAGATTACTTCTGGGTTTAATAATGAGATTATCTCTGATCCAGATTTGATTACTTGAAACTTTTCTTTTTAAAATGTCTACTTTCTACTTACTCTATAAACCCACTCTGTTTAACAGATGTCCTCCAGGTATACCTAATCAGTAGGCTACAGGTCTAACATGTTATCCAGTTTAAGACTACAGCATTAGTTTCTGGGTGCTGCTTTAAGCATTCAGACCAACCCCTTGGTTTTCTCTTCATTCACATTTTTTCCTGCAGATGTCCACCCTGAGCATTAGCTACACCAATTCTCACCAGACTTGCAAAAAAACTTGCAATGATCATATACACTGCTCTCCTCTTTCTGTGACTAACTTGCCAAAATAAATCTGATCACATTGTTTCTGGGTTCAGTCCCACTGCATAGCACTTTGAGCAAGTATTTTCTACTATAGCGTCAGGCTTGTGAGTTGATTTTGTAGATGGAAACTGAAAGAAGCCTGTTGTGTATATATGTGTGTGTGTGTGTGTGTGTGTGTGTGTGTGTGTGTGTGTGTGTGTGTGTGTGTGTGTGTATTTGTGTGTTAGTATATATGTGTGTGTGTCTTTGTGTCAGTGTTAGTGTGTTTATGACTCCATAACTTAGTGGTTTGGCAAAAGAAATTAAAAGAATAAATACCAGGCTTAAAAAAACTAGTACGGGGGTTGATCCACTCAACTAAAAATTTTGGCCACAGTCTAATGACTGAAACAAATAAGAGATAAAAGACAATTCCATCAGAACTAAGAACCGATTCCTTTCATAAGTTGCTGTCTATCTCTGTTGATGTTCTGCTAACACAACTTAAAATAGAAATTAATTCCAATCTTTCTCATGTTTTTCTATGACAACTATTATATCATCATCATCATTTAACATCTGCCTTCCATGCTGGTATGGGTTAGATGGCTTGACAGGAGCTGGCCAGGCAGAAGACTGCACCAGACTTCTGTGTCTGTTTTGACACGGTTTTTATGACTGGATGCCCTTCCAAACATCAACCATCCAGCAGAGTGGACTGAGTGCTTTTAATGTGGCATGAATATAGGTGAGGTCAGTTTTGGCTTTGTAATTCCTCATAAAATCCAATCCAAGTATTCATTTACTGCATGAAACATTTTAAGTAAAATTTTCTGTATATTTGTACCTTCTTGGATACATTGGATGAATGCTGGAAATTTATATGTACAATAAATGTGAGTTGAAAATTGCAAGCAGGCATTATATGCATCAATCAATGTAACCGTTGTGTAGCTTTGAATTTCAAAGTTTAACTAAAAAAATCTATTGTCAACTACAACTACACATCCTGACTTTCATTGGTTAATAGTAACAGTCTGGTTATGTCTTTTGCCTTTTACTTGTTTCAATCATTAGATTATGGCCATGCTGGGGCACTGCCTTGAATTTTTAGTCAACCAAATTGACCCCAATGCTTTTCTTTTTTTCTTAATCTTGGTACTTATTCTGTTGGTTTCTTTTGCCAGACTGCTTAGATACGGTTATGTGAAGACGTTTAAAAGTGGTTGTGCAGGAATTTGACAGGGACTGTGAGGATTAGAGTTTGATTCCGTAACAAAATGTGTCCCATTAGATGTAATTGATAGGACCTTTAAGGGTTAGAGTTTGCTGTAACAGCATACTGTCAAGAAACCTATTGCACCTGCAGAGACTGTAAGGTTTGGGATCTGTTTTAGCAACAAAGTGTGCTTCTTGCATCCCTATGGTCTCTCATCTTTTAGAGTTTCTGTCTTGTTATACAGGTGTTTTAGGGTATGATCTATATCAGTGGTTCTCAACTGGGGTCCATATAAGTTTTGGTGGGGTCCACACAAGCAAAATAGTAAAATGGGGACACACACTAATATATTATGGGTCCATGAAAAATTTTTGCTTTAGATGTATTTGTTGCAAGAAACAGCAAGATTTCTTTCTCTAACATTTTACATAATTCAACTTCCACAAATTTATGCATGAAAAGTGAAGAAAGAATTTTGAAAAAAGTATCTATAAAACTAGTTTTTAAACATTGAATGGCTTTGTGGGTCCACCAAAGGGGTACATAAGCAAAAAATGATTGAGAACCACTGATCTATGTATTGCATATGATGATGTGAAGGGTGTTGTTTTGTGTTCTTTAGAAGTGGTTATATTGCTGTGGATATGGATCAAAAAACTTTTGCATCTAAACATCCCATATGCTGATAGTGGATGGGCCTGCAGCAAAGGAAGAACAAGAAAGCCTTTGGTAGTAATAATACAGTTGACCTTAGGGTAGGCCTGATACATAAAAGATTGAAAGAAGTGCTGGACTGCAGAGGCAATGAATCCTTCTTCTGGCCTTACCAACTCCAGCCAAACTGTCCTACCTATGTGAGCATGGAAAATGGACGTTAAACGATGATGATAATGATATGAATGTATGTTGTGGTTATTATTTCATTAAGTCTTCAACATTTTGCTGTGAACTACTTCATACATAGGTTTAGTTTCAAATTTTTATCAGGATACATTACTTCAGTTTTTTTTTCTTTCTATTTGAGACGATTGTTTTCACATTGTCATCTTCTCTCTTACTCTGAATACAAATTGTTCACAGGATTAGTAAATGGAAAGTCAATAGCCTTATTGAATAGAAAACTCTCTCTCTTTCTCTCCACTTGCATGTGCAGTGCACGCAGAGAGAGAGAGAGAGAGAGAGAGAGAGAAAGAAAGAGAGAGAGAGAGAAAGAGAGAGAGAGAGAGAGAAAGCTTGTACATATACACGGAAAAAGCTCATATATACATACAAGTAAAATTCAGGAAATAAGAAAATGAGAAGCAAGTTGTGAAAAAAGAATAGTGACAGGGATGTTTAGCAAACCCTGCTGTGGCATTATTTTCTATGCTTCAGAGAACCGAATTAAATGAAAATGAGGGAGACATCATTCTCAATTCATGGATGATTGGCTTGTATTAGGAGCTGCAGCTAACCATATAATTCTTGACTTAATAACAATGTTTTCTTTTTTCTTTCTTTTTTTACAGTGGTACAAAGCCACAGATTTTTTGGAGATAGATACAGTTGATTAAATTGGATATAATGTATTACTGGTACTTATTTTATTAACTCTTTCAGAAGAGAATAAAGGCAATGTTGACACTGATGAGATTTTTACTGTAATCATAAAGAATGTTACTAAATACCACATCCTACCACTTCAACACTTTTCTTTGTATTCTAGCAGTGATAATAATAATAATAATAATAATAATAATAATAATAATAATAATGATAATGATGATATTGGTTCTTTATCTGTTGTGGGTTGATGAGTGAGCTACATTACAAAGATGGGTTATAAGAACAGTGGATTTTATGTTGATTAAAAAAAAAATATGCATTGGAAAGAAAAAAAAACAAAAAAAAGAAATGTTAAATATCTATTGCATATGTCCCAAAAGATCAACAATCACCTTAACACTAACCCCCTAAAGACACATATCTTTTACATGGCAGGAAATTACAAACGAAATGTGAGAATGGAATCATCCAACCACATCAGACTCTCCGTTCTCAAACAATTTTCAAAAAATGTTATATGGGGGTAGCACTTCCTTTTCCTATTCTCACTCTCCTTTTTAAATGGTAGTTGAAACACTTGTTGAAGGCTTGGTTGATTTGGAAAGTGTCAGTCCTAAGCCCTCACAAGTTCATCCATTACCCTACCTCCTTTGTCATAGTCTCCAGACAGAGGAAAACTTCCCCTCCTTGCTGATTGGTCAGATCCATATCACATCTTGTAACTGAGTGTTTGAGATGATCCCACATAACAAAAATGTTCAGACATTGAGTACATCTTGGATAGGTTTGGATGATGACATTGCTACACCTGTTGAGTTTATCTCAAACTGGCAAGTGCTTATCTGCCTGTTGCACAGCCATGTCAACAGCTTTTAAAAGTACATAATCCTCAGCATAAAAATCTTTCAGAGGAAGTTATTCAGACTGTTCTCATCAACATTCAGAATTAGTCTCACAGTATCTTCACTCATACCCTCCACTAATCCACTAATGATTGCATTTTTTCAGCTAGTAGAATGCAGTGGGCACTTGGCAAGAATCCAGATGCCAGGCACATTGACTGTGTATGCTAACATGACCTTTCTGTGTCCCATTTGAAACAAAATGCTCCTGATCTCCCCCAACTTTTGAGGCAGTTGCTTCAGCACCAAAGTGGTAGAGGCCATTGGCTTGATTCCAATTCTTACAATACCAAGATGCTGTGGGGGAAACATTTTCATCAAAGAGCTTGAGAAAGTCTGAGTTAATTGCTACACTGATCTTGATTCATTATTTATTTGCTCTGTATGTCTTATGAATTTAAACTCTAATTAGCTTGGTATGAATAACATATGTATCAGTGATATATTACTAATGCCCAAGTCAATAGGATAACAGACAAATAACCATGAAGTTATCGGTTCATGTCCTTGTCACCATATCATTCTGTCTGTAACCAGGTCAGATCTCCTAAATCTCAAATAGCTTAAGCTTCTTTGTTGTTAAACAGGTATCCCAATCTAGGAACTACATGCATCTCCACATGGCAACACTATTTATATGATAAATGTTTTGTTAGCTTGCAGTACCAAGTCCAGTTCTACATCTAGAAAAAATACCTGTGATAGATCAGCATCCTATCCATTGAAATATTTTTCATCCACCACTATGAACTGGGGTTAAACAGTCAGCCATGTGGCTGGATCATAGTGAATGGGGAAAATAACAGTAATTGATTAATTATTTTCTTTGGTGGAAATTATAGCCCATTAATTTGCTTAATGATTATTTTAGCAGTTTAACCCTTTAACATTTAAACCAGTCATATCCAGCCTAAATATGCTATATTTATGTTATAATCTACCAGATCTATTCTAAAAATATACAATCACATCATCAAAATTTCGAAGCTACAAAATAAAGCATGGTTAATTAAAACCAATGTGAATGAAAAAGCAACACGTATGACAGCATTACATTTGCCCTGAATGCTGAAGGGTTAAAGAACTTTCATTTCATTCATTTTGAAGTGATAAAATGATTCATGTTTACATGCTAGAAATATAAGGATAACTATTTTTTTCTTTCTTTCATAATCTTTTATATTCCAATATCTACGATTCTAATATCTTTAACTAATCCTTAGAAGCTGTTTAATTTATTCATCCCTTGTTATGCCATGCTGACAATTTCTAATGAGAATGAAATGGCACTATACCTGATTACTTATGATGAGAAATTTTAAGATCTTCATAATAAGTAAGAAAAGAAAAATATGTATCTTCTGTACCTTTTCTTTGGTCTTCAAGTTTAAAATTCAAACTTCTAATTCTACCAAAATTTATCTAAAAATGATTATCTCCCTTATAATAACTGGCCACCAGGGCACACCACATGTTTGAAATATTGTGTATATTTTTCTTCAATTAATAATCTATCCCTCTTCCCAGTAGCTTTCAGCTGTTCAGACAGCAAGTTATCAGTACAATGCTGGCACTCCGTCGCTTACGACGTCGAGGGTTCCAGTTGATCCGATCAATGGAACAGCCTGCTTGTGAAATTAACATGCAAGTGGCTGAGCACTCCACAGACACGTGTACCCTTAACGTAGTTCTCGGGGATATTCAGTGTGACACAGTGTGACAAGGCTGACCCTTTGAATTACAGGCACAACAGAATCAGGAAGTAAGAGAAAGTTGTGGTGAAAGAGTACAGCAGGGTTCACTGCCACCCCTTGCCGGAGCCTCGTGGAGCTTTAGGTGTTTTCGCTCAGTAAACACTAACAACGCCCGGTCTGGGAATCGAAACCGCGATCCTATGACCGCGAGTCCACTGCTCTAACCACTGGGCCATTGCGCCTCCACTATCAGTACAATAAACTATCAGTAATAGTAACAGTAGTCATTTGCTTCTTCTTCTTCTTCTTGCTACTGCTGCTGTTTGTTATCTATTTATCAAACCTGTGCAGGAATCACTGCAATAAGAATACTAACTTTGCATATTTGCACTGTATATATACTCAATACTCACCTGATTTAGTTTTAATTGACTTGCTCTAGCAATTTGTATCATCAACAGTTCCTGGTTGAGAGGAACTATCATTGATACCTACCAGAATTGGAAGCAGTAAAGTTTTTAAAAAAAGTGCAAAGAAAGAGAAACTAGTGGACTTTCCTGTGAAAAATTTTTGAAGAAGCTGAAGGACAGGAGATGGAGAATGGAATATTTGAGCAACTTAGTGCACAGATAAACAATTACATATATACTTAGATGTGTGTATATGTGTTGGTTGTGCATGTGTGTGTGTGTATGTGTGCCTGTTGTATGCTGGTTGTATGTATGTATGTATAAAGTGTTGGTTCAATAAGGTGTTCTCTCTTTTTTTTTTCTTTTCCCATAATGCCTCCAAGTTTTCTCAGAAACAGTTGTAACAAAGCAAAGTTTGCTTAGATATTGTACAGAATAGAATAGAATGAATGAATGAATGAATCAAGTTGCAGAGAACTTTTCTTGCTTCCATTTCATCTTAATAAACCTACTGGTTCAATTTTGTGAACACAATAACTATTAATTCCTGCTTATCTCATCTCTTTCATCAAACACACTAATTCAGGATTGCTCCAGCAATCAACAGAGTTTCTTTTCATCTGGTTATCTTCATGTTTAATGATTACTCAAGGCGATTGTTTTGTTACATCTCATACTCTTTTTAATTTGTTTTAATTTCTTTAGTGCACATACAGTAAAACTTGCACACATGTGCACACACACACACACACACACACACACACACACACACACACACACACACACACACACACACACACACACACACTTTATCCCCTCCATTTCCTCCTTCTGTGTATTTGAATCTGTCTCTTTATCTAGTACCTTATTTTTGCTGAGGAAATCTAACTTAAACTAATTGATATTGCCATCTTTTATGTCATTGGCGTTTCTTTCTTATCAACACTGTGATGTCAGAATTTTGTAACTGGATTCTCAACATCTTATTATAAGATCATAATTTTCTAACTTGATGTCCTACTCCTTACATCTTCCACTCTATCTTACAGGCAAGGGTGAGAAGACGCTATACCTGAAACCAATTTCTAACTAAACAGTGTTTAACTTTAGCTACAAATGAACGGAAAATAATTTTGTCAGGAAATGGAATGAATTTCCTTAAAATAATCTTTTCATTAAGGTGTTCAGGAGAAAAAAAAAATAATCAATCAAAAATTTGCTGTTGTTATTTTTATTTAACACTAGGTCAACCCTGATTTAGCAGACCTATGAATCAAAGGTTCTCTGGTCTTGACCATCTCATCATTTTATCCTAGATTTTACTGTCCAATATGTCCTTCCAATTTTAAAATGGAAAAGTGTGATTTGAAGGTGACTCAGCTATTATTTCTGGCAAGTCAGATGATTTTATGGGACTCACACATTGGCTCACAAAGAGTAGTGATTGTGCCAATACTCATCATTAAATGACTTTTCATTAAATAACTTTTCATTGCACATCTTTTCATCATAATGATTTTTTTTTATTGAAACATTTTTTATTGATATGACTTTTCATAGAATAATTTTGTAAATATATTATTTTTAGAATAATATTTTTTGTCAACAGTCATGTAATTTATGATTGTTTTTTTAAATTTAATTTTGTGGACATTGAAACTGGAGATCAACCAATCAGACAATAGAGTACAATATTCATTAGGTCTTTCCATGTCTGCTTGATATCGATTATTTCTGCCTATAGCTGAGATGGAACTTGTGTCGAATAGAAAAAGAAATGTCAGCTAACATTTAATGGCTTTCCAAACATTTTCAACAAGACTGTCAACAATGTCATATACCGGAGATGTGACAAGTATTTGGACATGTAAATGCTGAACATCTAAGAGAAATGAAACTTCAAAATGAACTGCTGATCACAATCACTCACAAGATCCAGTATGCATTGAAGTGGAAAAGACAGCATCTTAGAATGTGGGCATGAACTGTTAACTCAGATGAAAAGATATCAAGTGTCTTCCTATGTATGATAGAACTTTCTACCAGTAGACACTGATAGTCTTATAAAGAAAACATCCCTCAAGTGGATGGTTCAATAAAATATCTTGAATGTTATGGTCTAAAGATTAACTACATGTAGACAACTAAAAAGATAAAATTTATATTCTAAGTGGATGACAAAAATGGCCTTTATATTTTTGCATCCCTCAAAATCTAAATTTGCTAGTTTAATTTAGTAGCTGATTTTCCAGCTCCAGCTTGTAATCAGCTTTATACCATTCATGATTTAGTTTATGCTGCTGCTTGTTGTAAATCTGATATAACTTACAATAAAATCATTTGAGTTTCAAAAGACAAAGAGCTGGAATTTACATTGAGACAGTGACTATAAACTCTGAACTGGCTGCATTTAATGCATTTTCAAATAATTTCCCAACTGTAGAAATTTTAAATGTTCCCTCACTTCTTCAGGGAGTGTTGCTATTGTAAACTTCACATAGGCGTAGAAGTGGCTGTGTGGTAAGTAGCTTGCTTACCAACCACATGGTTCCGAGTTCAGTCCCACTGCATGGCACCTTGGGCAAGTGTTTTCTACTATAGCCTCAGGCCGACCAAAGCCTTGTGAGTGGATTTGGTAGACGGAAACTGAAAGAAGCCCGTCGTATATATGTATATATATATATGTATGTGTGTGGATATGTTTGCATGTCTGTGTTTGTCCCCCAAACATCGCTTGACAACCGATGCTGGTGTGTTTATGTACCTGTAACTTAGCGGTTCGGCAAAAGAGACTGATAGAATAAGTACTAGGCTTCCAAAGAATAAGTCCTGGGGTCAATTTGCTTGACTAAAGGTGGTGCTCCAGCATGGGCACAGTTAAATGACTGAAACAAGTAAAAGAGTAAGAGTATAACAACAGAGTTGGTACACTGAAAATTTGGCCTCCATTTAAAGGTCTGAAAATTTGGCCTCCATTTAAAGGTCTGAAAATTTGGCCTCCTGTATAAAGGTTTGAAGAACTTATTGGAACTTTGAGCCACAAAGAGGCCTCTTTCAAAATGAAGTTGATATTCCAGTGTATAGTAATATATGCAAAATAATTTGCAGTGAACCAATAACAGCATTGAAGGTTGGCTGAATGCATTCAGCAAACATGTCATTACTCACCTTTTGTTATGTAAAAACATAAAGAAAAATTGGATGCAAAATAATCAAGGTGCAAATAAAGTATTTATTGAGCAACTGGCTGATGGTTTTGATGGCCTACCAAGAAAATGACATTACAATGCAGTAAACAAATGACTAAAGAACATTGTAGCTGGATATCATGCTGTTAATGATTGAATAATTAATTACCTGCAATTTGTAGCACATAATGTATGAAATTGTTACAGGTAGAAATGTTTGAAGATCTAGTCCTGTTTTCTGAAATTCAAGTTTTGGTTGGAAATTCTATTTTCAATTTATATTTAAAATTATTTTATGAAAACTCACTTTGATAAAAAAAGTCATTCAATAAAAAGTCATTTGTTGAAAATTCATTTGATGTAAAGTTACTCAATGAAAAGTTTTCCCACATGGGGTAATGTATGTGCGTATGTATGCGGGTGTGTACATTGAAGTAAAAGTGAGAGAAGAGAATAGTTGGGCAATAGAGTAATTAGATGTAGTGTGTAAGAGAGAATACTGTGCTGGTACATGTTTGTAATGCATATAGAGGATAATGGCAATTGAGTTCATAAGTTGGGTCAAAAGATGATGTAGTGATGTCTGAGGATCAGGCTGTCATAAGAAGAGTAAGATAGAAACTTTTCAGTGAGATTACTTAGGGCACAATTTCCTTTAACCTTTTAGTATTCAGATTATTCTGTCAATTTTAATGCTTATTTATTCATATTGTTTTGAATTAGTTGCACATTTGAATTAGTTGCACATTTGAATTAGTTGCACATTTGAATTAGTTGCACATTAAACAATGGCTGGGTATTTCTTGGAATTTTTAAAACTTTAGTAACAACATCCTGTTTAGTGTTCTCTCTGATAGTAAGTTCATTGTATAGTTTTGATTTCAGTTTTATCAGCAAGATATACTTTGCTTTGGAACCAGTCCTGTTCTCAACAGTGTCACTCAAGGTTTTTGTTGTACTATAACAATCTGCTCTCTACACTGTTATACTGCAGCTATAGTGAAACTGTGGTTCATGACTTCTTTTCTGTTGTTTCATTATTAGAATTTCATTAACAGACACAGGTGTGGATGTGTGGTAAGAAGCTTGCTAACTGTTATGGCAGTGTAGTTAAGAGGTTTACTATGGAATTACAAGGTTTTAGGTTCAACCTTGAAGTGTAACTCCTTGGGAAAGTCTCTTCTATTATAACCTAACCTAACTGTAACCTAGCCCTAACCTAATTCTAACCTAACTCTAACCCTTAATTGATTAAAATCAGTCCCAGTATTTTTATTTATAAGCCTGTTACTTCTGTTATTGATCTTTATTTGTTGAAGCACTAGGTGCTAAACACAGAGCACCATTTTTTCAAGCAGTGTTAACACAGATAGACTTGGAGATACATACGCAATTTAATATGGTGTAGTCACAGTGGCTCCTAGCCTTTTCATTGACAAGGGTCTCTTTTATTTAAATAACTTTTCCCACTGATTTCACTTCAGGCTTTTGAGAGGCATGTCTATTCAGCAAGCTGATTTTAATAGCTAATAACAAACTCTTTTCCTATGTTTATCTCGAAGTCAAGAGATATATGCAATTTCTAGTATGGCAACCCTCATTAAACTGATCAGCAAATCACGAAATTGTGAATTCAAATCTGAGTAGTACAGCTGTAGTGATGGAGCAAGCACTTAAGTTTACTTGTCTTCCTTTGTCTGGAAAGGAGCCAATGAGGAAGCCTGTATGTGGTTGATCAACTTTCTTGAAACAACAGTCAAACTGCTTTCATATCAAGGCTTATCATCTTGAAAAAGGAAGCTCATGGCTTGGATGCTTTGATCACAGGTTTGCTTGATCAAAATTTATCTTGGGCTAAACAACAATAACAACAACATTATCTGAGGGAAGTAGTTTTCTTTCTTGTTTCAATTATGATTGATTAATAAAAGAAATGGTTTCCAACGAACAAAATAAGAACCAACAGAAACAAATTTCATTGAACAATATGCAAATGTTTAAATTTATAAATCTATCCAACTTATGATTGCATGCAAAAAAAAAAACAAAAAACGAAAACAAAAACGAAAAACAGAGAGAAAAGTAGCTTTTTTCTCTCATTTATTCTCTCTTTCTTCCTCACTCTTTATCTCATTAATACTCAGAAACTCTAAATATAGTTTATACATCTATTTTTCTTACCACAGTTATATCTCCTCTCCCATCCACCTCCATACACATTTACTTCACATTTACTTGGATTAAATCATATTTTTGTTATGGTTGTTATTGCTATAATTTTCAGTCCTTTTGTGCATCTTTGACAGCAAAACAGTTATACCATATTACATGCATATTCATAAGTCAATGTTTTATACTTTATCTGCAACTATATTTCCTTTCATGTCATCAAAAGGAATATAAACTTTTCCTGCCAGTTAGTTATTTAGGATCTAATGAATTCCTTGCAAGCACTACTTGTCACTACCATCACATCAAATATTAGTGATCAAATTATATTGCAGCCTGGGAATATTGCTGGGTTATGAAGCTTACTGTCTTTGAACCATTGACCACTGTATGGTGACTTCAGCTGCAGAAGATAACCATTGACCCAACCTTGTCAAGACATCTATGAATTACCTTGTCAATCAGACAGCTGGTTCGTCTTCACTGGTCACCATTGCAACACCCAATTGCATTTTGACTTACTATATACAAGATCTACATCTCAATAGAAATACTTGTCTCGTATGTGTGTGTGCATGCATGTGTGTGGTTGTGTTTGTGTGTGTGGTTGTGTTTGTGTGTGTGGTTGTGTGTGTGTGGTTGTGTGTGTATATGTTCGTGTGTGTGTGTTTATATAGACTTATACTAGGTGAAACACTGCCCTCCAGGAAGTTTTCTCCTAGTTATACGATGTGTATGTATTATCTCACATTGTCTTGTGTGTATATATATGTATGTGTGTGTGTGTACACACACACATATAGCATTATATTGTCCAGTGTTTTCATTCCTAACTTCTAAAGAAAAATCAAAACAAAATATTGAAATCTGAAAGGAATTGAATTTTTGAAAACATTAGGGAAATGATTTTTAAACATTTAAAAGTAAACCAAAATAAAGAGATATAACTCCAAAACATTTTAAGAATTATTGTAAGTTATAAAACAGTGAAGTGTAAAAGTGCTTTGATTTGCTGTCCTTGCTATACAGGAACAATGTTTACTTCATTTCTTTAAAATTATAATTGCTATAATAATATCAGTAACACAATGAATGTCATCATAAGTTAGATTGAAGAGTGTAAGATTGAGAAAGGGAAAAGAAGTGGAGGTGATCACTGTGTGTGTGTGTGTGTGTGTGTGTTTGTGTGTGTTTGTGTGTGTGTGTGTGTGTGTATGTGTGTGTGTGTGAGAGAGAGAGAGAGAGAGATGTAGGTTTTATGCAAAGGTGATGTTTAAAATGAACAATACAAGCAACATTTTTA
>NC_142929.1:61638279-61643279 GCF_046866305.1 Octopus bimaculoides | reverse complement strand
TTACTTGATTGAGTGATAGTTTGTTTGTTTTAAGTACAGGGGTGAAAGGTGAAAATATTAGAACATGCCCTGGTTTACAACTGCCAAGAAAAGATGTCTTCTAATGAGAGTAAGACAATTCCTGTAAAAACAAAACAGCAAAAGCCAAACCAGCGACAGTTTACAAATTAGTTCTAAAAATGCATGAAAACAAATGCTTGCTTTCTTTCAGTTTATTTTTATTTTGTGTGTGTATGTAAATGCATATATGTATGTGTGTGTATGTTCACATAAACAGACATATACACATATATATATAAACACACGAGCAACATAGGCAAGACTGTATGTATGTCTGTATTTAAGCTTCCCTGTTCTGTGTGTAACTGTGTATATGTATTATATGTATATTTGTTTGTTTTGGAAAACTTAAACATACATTTGAAAATGAATATGTTTATTTGTTTCCCTCTGTATATTGTGTGTATGTGATTGTGCTTGGGTTAGATAAACCTAACTTGTGAGATATACTCATGAAAGTCATAAGTATTGGTTATACTTAACTGGAAAAGTTCAATTCAAAGAGTGAGTACTAAGAAGGTGTATTGGTTTACTATTTTATGAATTTTAAAACTGTTTCCCTTAAGGGCCAGTTCTTCTTTGGTCAAAGAAGAGAATTAGATATTAGTTTAAAGACACAAGATATTTGATATCTTCATGAATTCAAGTTGTCAAAAATGATTAAGTGTTTTGTATTTGAACTCTGGTTGACCCTAGAGTGTTGTCTCTGAGGAAAGTTTTAAGAATTCTAAATTTAATTTTAAAATATTAATCAATACTTTTAAAATTGACACACATGTTTGAGAAATTGCAGAGTATGAAAAGTACAGATTAATAAATTTTTTTCTTTTTTAATTTAAATTTCAAGAATATCAGACAATCATTTGTCTTTTTTTTCTCGTTAAAGATCTATCAAATATAAGCCAGTTTTTAAAAACAATGATAAAGTGTTAGATTCTCACCCTAAAATCTAATTAGATCAGTATGAACACTGTTCTTTTTTGACAGACCACATCTAAGACCTAATTGTGTTTGTTTAAATTTATAATCTACAATACAAAATAACAAAGTAGTTCTGCTTTGTCATTTGTCCAGAGAGATTAGTTTAGTAGTCACATAACTATATCAACTGCAACACAATTATTACTACTAAGCTCATAGTCAAGTCATCAGCAAAATTTTATATTAACGAGTACAGACTTAGTTTACTGCTTTTAATTCCATTGATAGTATCAGATCATAAGAGAAGAAACATATTTCAACATTAGATGTATTACACAACAGATAGACTAATAACAACATGCAAGGGGCATTGATTCTGCAGTTTATACTAGAAATTATTAAAAAAAAAAAAAATTGTATAAACATTTACTCTCAGTTTATCTCAACATTAAAATTTTAGTTGCCCTTTAATTATCCTCTGTATATATTTACTTTTATTTTCTGCATTAAACCTGTTGTTACCATATTTCTCTTGATATACACTGCTTTTGTTTCAAGTAATTTTGAAAACAAAGAAGAATTTAGGAAAAATAATTTTGTTATTATTAAGCTGGTGATTAGAACATGAATTAACATGAAATTTGAATGGAAGGTTTTAGCTTAAAACACTTTGAAACAGGAAGCTTGTATCACAGAACTAGGTGAGGTTTCAGGCGGGTTGGCATCAAAAGTGTTATATATATGTGTGTATATACATATATATATATATATATATATATAAACTCTGCCAAATCAGATTGGAGCCTGGTGTCGCCTCCTGGTCCACCAGTCCTCAGTCAAATCGTCCAACCCATGCTAGCAAGCAAAGCAGATGTTAAACGATGATGATGATATATATATATATATATATATATATATGTGTGTGTCCAACCCATGCTAGCATGGAAAGCGGATGTTAAACGATGATATATATATAGTGATGCAAACAGGAAAGATAGAACTCAAAATATAAGTATATGTATATTTTCATTAATGTTCTGCAAAAGTAACAGATTGATTCAAGGTCCAAAAGTTTCATGCATTAGCCCTTAGCCAATGCACGAAACTCTCAGACCTTGAGTCACTCTGTTTCTGCTAAATATTAATCTGTCTCCCCCTTTCTCTCTCTCTCTCTCTCTCTCTCTCTCTCTCTCTCTCTCTCTCTCTCTCTCTCTCTCTCTCTCTCTCTATCTATCTAACCATATATATATATATATATATATATATATATATGAAATATTAATTGGTTTACTAAGGGACAGTACTTTTAAGTTTAAGGAGCAAAAAAAATGAGATTGTTGAAGGTTCATGCCATTCTTCTTACTGAGTTTTTCATCGCTCTGATATGTTGTGTTGTATATTAAAATCTACACACCCAGAACAATTGTTAATGCAGCTATCCATTAAAATTCTATTTAGCACCATGACATTGGGCTGCATAATAGAAACAAGAATAGCCACTATAATATTAAAAGTTTCACAGTGTTAGCAGCTATCTTCAAGAAAAAAGTATCCAATGAAAAATATTTAAAAACAAAATTAAATAAAAAAGCAAATAATAATGTATATAAACGTTCTTGTTTTAGGTCACTAAATGTAGAAATGAAAGATTGAAAATGAAAAGAAAAAAAAAATAGGGTATTGAATTTTAACATAAAAATTTTAATTTTTACATTTTTTACTTCTATAGTTCTTTTTAAAAGATTTTGTTGATGTACAACCTCTCCCCCCCCCCCCCAAATAACAAAAAGCCCCCACCAAAACAAAAAACAAAAGCAAAAAATATGCTGATTAATTTTTGAGAAATTTTAACTAGCTCAGTAGAAGGTGAGTTTTGATGGATGGGTAGAATCTGAAAGACCAATATAAATTTGGTTAGATGTTGAAATATGTTAAAAGACTATGCAGTCTGTCAAATATTCAGCTAAAATAAGGGAAAAGTATAACTAGTTTAGAAAGAGTTGAACAGTTAGGTTCATCTTGGATTACATCACCTCTAAAACAGCACATAAATTGTCTTAAAAAGAACAGAAATAAACATAAGCATAAGCCAAAACGAGCTTCTACGTGGTTGTTCTACTTAGAAGAAATAACTGCTAGCTCTACCTCAAATCATGTTCTACTATCTTTTAAAAAGGAAAAGACACATTGGATAATGTAATTCTAGATATTTTATGCCTGAAAAACCTGGTGCAATATTTACAGCTAGAATCGCTTTGATCATGTGTCTGTTCAGGAATGACAATAATAAGCCACCAAGGGAGCCTTTACACGATAGCTTGACCTGTGAGAATTAGCAGCCAATTCTTCTGCAAATTGGTCTCTACTGTCTTAACAAACAGAGAGAGATGGAGAGAAGAAAAAACATCAGATAATATGAGATGGAATGGAATGGCTGGAACACTTTTGATTTTCAGTTTGCTGTCAGGATAGATCATTGTCTACAACAACAACAACAACAACACCCATAATATATTCTGTGTGCAAGATGTCTGTTGTTTTGTCAAATAGTTGGTATTTTGTAGCCACAGCTGATTTCAAATTTTGGCATGGGGCCAGTAGTTTTTGGGGAAGGGATAATTCAATTACATTGACCCCAGTGTTCAACTGGTACTTATTTTCTCAACCCTGTGAGGAGAAAGGCAAAGTTGGCTTTGGCAGAATTTGAACTCAGAAATACCAACTTGCCGCCTTAGCTACAGTTGTTGTAATAGCTGCAATAGTAGGACATTTATTGTATCAAAATAACCTATCAAAGACAAACTTTATTTGTGGTACTCTTTTACCGTATTTTGGGGCATAAATGATGTACCTTTATATTGAAGGTAAAGTTTTGGTGGAGAAAAAAAGTCATGTTTAAAAACTTTTCCTAAAACAGAAATTCAATTTGATACTTTAAAATTTAGTTGTTAACAGGCTGCACCAATTCAGTCGTGGTTGTGTGGTAAGAAGCTTGCTTTCCAACTACATGGTTCTAGGTTCAGTCCTATTTTGTGGCACCTTGGGAAAGTATCTTCTTCTATAACCTCAGGCTGACTAAAGCCTTATGAGTGGATTTAATAGATGGAAACTGAAAGAAGCCTGTTGTGTGTGTATATATGTGTGTTTGTGTGTGTGTGTTTGTCCTCCCATCACCACTTGACAACTAGTGTTGGTGTGTTTATGTACCCGTAACTTAGCGGTTTGGCAAAAGAAACTGAAAGAAAAAGTAATAGGCTTACAAAGAAATAAGTCCTGGGATTGATTTGTTCAACTAAAATCCTTCAAGGTGGTGCTCCAGCATGGCTGCAGTCAAATGATTGAAACAAGTAAAAGAATAAAAGAATTGTTCAAAACAAAAATTTTCAAAACATTGAAATAAGAAGATACAGTAAATTTAAAAAAAAAAAAAATGTAATTTTGTTTAGTTCACTTCAAAACCTACAAGATTCTCATTACTTTCATTTTCACTTGAAAAGGAATCAGGCATTTCGTCATTGCATCCAATGTTTTAATAAAAGAGAAGGTCATTCTTGGTCTCATCCATTGTGTTATTGGTAATAACTTTGATAACTTTTGGCCAGTACAGGCCCAGGCCATGTCTAACTTAGCAGCACCACCTGGTGAAGTCTTTTAGTCATATATGGGGCACCATGGCCCACTCTAGCTAGCAAAGAGTTATTATTGTTGGAGACATATCCGGGTGTAGGAGGTTGGTCTGGGATTTTTTGAAGAAATTTGTCCAGTGAAGATTTGAATTTTATGGGATCTGTTTCTGTTTTGATGTATTTTGGTGTAATATTAAAGAGAGCCAGACCGGTTGAGGTAAAGTAGTTGTGACGTAATGTTGTTATGTGTCTTGAGTTCAATTTTTGTAGTGGGCGGATAGCACAGGAACCAAGTCTTGGATGGATTTTAAAATTGATGCCAACATCATTTGTGCAATATTGATGGAATATTTTCCACATAACACAAATGAAGTAGCACTCCCGGTGACATTG